>NC_141554.1:19845500-20148166 GCF_021556685.1 Rattus norvegicus
ATTGTTTTGTGTTACATTTTTAGTTTCTAGAGTTCTAATACAGACCCTGCAGCCTTGCCTCCTTCCCTTTTTCAGTAACTGCTGTTCTGTGTCTTTCTTTGTAGTGACCTGTGCAGTAGTCCAGAGGAGCCCATATGGATTTCACGTGGCCAGCTCCTGTTTTTGGGATACAACATCTGATGGTGAGGGACCTTAAGTGAATTTACCCAGAATCAAAGTTCCAGCAAAGTCAGACTGGAGTTATTACATAGTGCTACTTAAAGTCTGAAAAGATAGTATCAATAGAATTGCTTTGTACCTAGTCACAAGTATGATTTCAGTCCAGTATGAAATGTAAAGACACCATGTGTTGGAGGAAATACTACTAAAATCTTTAAGAGTATGGCATACGCGTGCGTGCGTGCATGCGTGCGTGCATGCGTGTATGCATGTATGAATGTGTATGTGTTTAGTGTTTTAAATGTGAGATTTTGCTAGTATATCAAAGTCCTCTTCTTGTATACTTTCAGGCACCTGTACCGTTAGATGGGAGAATCGAACCATGAACTGCGTTGTTAATGTTTTTGCAGTAGCAATTGTCCTATAACATGTGACACAGTAAATGTGTTGGGTTAAAGCCATTAACTTAAGTTTGTGAGTGTATCCTTTCTTAAAAGTAACAATTACATATTAATGTGCTAGATGACAAGTGTGCAATATGCTTAAAAGCTATCAACAGAGAATTGATATTGTAAGCAGAAGTCTAAGAGGAAGTTGGCAGATTATCTTGTATTCTATACAGCATTATTTAAGGACATAAAATGTTAGCCAACAATTAATGCAGAGATACGGCTGACCTAAAAATAGAATCTTCTAATTATACAAGCCTTTCACTAGTATTATGTTCCCACAGAGATGCTGAAATCTATTTAGATACTAACATTAATAACTAGAAAATGTGACAGGGATAAGTATGTGCATAAAAAACGACAAGGATCAATGCAGAGAAAATGACATGAATTAGCTAATACCTTTTTGGTTTAAGTTTTTTCCTTCGTTGAATTGCATATAGTAGTTCATGGAAAGTAATTTCGACACCCACATGCCAGCCCCCTCGAATGTTGTCATTGCTGCTGTGCCTAACCAGTTTTGTTTTCCTGAGAACTGGCAAATCCATTGATTGTCAATGTCAGTTTCTTACATTTACCCTTGAGGTGGGATTAAATACGATCAACCAGATTTCCTGGGTGAGCAAAATTAGTTTAGTGTATGATCAACGATGTATGACTCAGACAACTGCCTTATAATCCACTCCTTCCACGGGGGACGGCTCACTATTGAATGTGTGCTCTGCATGTTTCTCTGCCAGGCAGACAACTCTTAACGTTGTTTCCCCAGGTCAAGTTTGTTGGCAGCTAGCTGTTCAGTTGGAAAACTGGTGTTTATGTTTGAAGGAAAACAAAAGAAAGGAAGAGAGTCTGGCCCTCTATGGGAAAATTAACTAGAAAGAAAGCACGAATTGCTGACAGAATTATAGATGTAGTTTTTAAGGGTTGCTTCCCACAAAGTAATACATCAAATATGCAACTCTTACTTAAAGGCCTTATTACTAGTCTCAGCTATACAGTAATAAATTTTATCATTGAATTAGTTTCAACTATGTGTGAATAATTTAAAATACTTAAGTAGAGTTAGGACAAGAATAGAAAATACATGTAAAGTGAACAATCATTAGCAGGTTATCTAATATCTCAGGGCTTATGAAATATAGTTCAATTTATTAATAAAATCAAAGATAAATATTAGGATACACAGCTGACCACCAAATGCAAAGTCAGTCTGCCATTTAACCTTGAACGTGAAATCAATTTCACATATTACCATTGACACTCAATCCATATAAACACTGGAATTGCAATTCATTGAATTTTGGGGGTAAGGAAAAGTTTAGTATTAGTGGCAACAGCGAAACAGGATTCTTGTATGAGGACTCCGTGCATGGCTGACATTTTTGCTAAATAACTGTAATGACAAGAATGCAAAGGTAGGGTTTAATGAGGTGACCTGTAGCTTTGGCACATCAGGAGTTCTTTGTCATTACCTTTATGTTACTTTATGCTGCTGGCTCTTGTACCCCAGGAGATTGTAACAGTGACCAAATTATCTGTGCAGTTAAGATTTATTCTTTGATTATTATTGTTGAAGACTCATTTTAAAATTATCAAATCATACCTCGTGAGCTTGCTATCTGCTGTTTCTAGTTTAAAATATAATAAAGACTATCTTATTGTGCTGAAAAATCTGGCTCTGGTTGATCATTCAGTGGTAAAGAAATCAGGATTGGGCTTACTTGAATAAATTCCAAATAGGATAAATGGGGGAAGAAAATACATGTGGGACCACATAAATATATTACAGAAATTAATACATCAAGTGTGTGAGGCCAGACTCAGTTACCCAACAAAACTGTGTCTTAAAAATGTTGCTACCCAAATCTAGTCTTTACCATTACAATTTCATTAATAGCTTCTGTTTTGTGTATTTTATGATCTTTAACATGACAGTTTTCTTTAAAGCTAGTGTAAAATATACTTTGTAACTATTTTTGAACTTGTAATGATAATTTTTAGTGATTTGTCTTGTTTGTCAAATTGCAAATGAGTTGTTGCTTATTTTTAACAAATTGGGGACTTCAAGTAAAATAAGAGTAATCGCATGTAAGCCCTAACTGTGGTTTCTGAAAAGCTATAATTTTGTGTTTGTAAAGTCCAAATAGACTGCCCCAATAATGGCAACATTGCATTACATTTTCTCTTTGTAAAGAGCACATTTCTCTTCTTCCCAAGTTGGGTGTTATTTAATTATGAGCCACCAGATGGGTTTTCACTGTGTGCATTCAACATTGTAATTTTTAGTGATCATAGGATGATTTTAGGGTTTCTTCTTCAACATTTGAGCAAAAATAGTTACATGTTCTTAATAGTAGTTATTAAAATGGATGAGAAAATAGTCATCTATTTGGGGAAAGTGGTTAAGGCTCTTCTAGGGCACATATCAAAAGTAAGTTGAAGGTGAGTTGAAATTCTTTCCTCATGTGCTACAATCTGACCAAAGGGAATTGGTTTTATAATTCAAAAGGTGGAACTATGTTTGTGGCTGAATCATCTATGACCAGTGTTAGATAGTTCTGTAAAGTTAACCCTCTGCCTTTTACAGTGAATATTTTAAGTTAGCATACAAAGTAATGGGTTTTTATTATATTTTCATACATATGCGTCATACTTTGTTTTTGTCTGATGATCCCACTGCTCCCACATCCTTCTCCCTACTCCCACTTGCTGGTTCCCTTCCTCTTCTAATAGTCCTTCCTCTGTCTTCGTATTTCATGTATTCTATACAATAATCTTAAACACCCATCCCTTATAAGATGTAATACTGACTTTTAATGGAGGATTGAGCTGTGACTTTGTGCTGCTCACTTGGCAAGCTTTCTACCATTGAGCTATGTCCCTAGTGAAGGGCTCTAGCAGGCTCAAGCATGACAAAAACAGCCCCCAGCATGGCAAACATGGAGCTTGCAGTTTTACCTTTTCTCCCTTCCTTCTCCCTTGCTTTACGCTATTACTATTAGATTACATTCCTGAAGCTAGCCACCAAGGCCTATTCCCTTATTTGAATACGTGGTTATGCCTGACTCATTCCCGAGGCTCATCACCAAGTTCCAAATATCCAAACATCAAGGTCCAGCAATCAAAATACATCAGTTTGTCTACCCTGATTAAAATACCCAATCGGAACTTAACAACACATCTTAGCTTATTCTAACAGACCTTCCCCCTTTTTCCTGTTAAAATTAACACTTGCAAAGCTATTGTTTCTGCCCAATTCAGAGTCAGCCACTTTGTCTCTTGCCTTGCTTAATTAAAGGAGTTCATTGTGTTTGGTTTGTGCTTGGAAATTGGTATTTGGGTGTGGTCTATGCCTAATCAGGGATTCAGATGGGACACACTGAAGTGGGTCCCTTCACCTAGCCCTATTTGAGGGGCTTATTTTATGTGTACAGGTTGTTTGCCTACGAGGATATCTGTATTACTTGCATGCCTGGTGGTGCCTGTGCAGGCCCAAAGAGGGCATCAGTTCCCTTGGAACTGGGGTTAGAGACAGTTGAGAGCTACCATGTAGGTGCGGGGAATCAAACCGCATTCCTCTACAAGAGCAGTCAGTGCTTGTAAAGGCTGAACCATCTCTCCAGCATCAGTTTTCACATTTATTTTGAGACAGGGTCTTCTTTTGGAGGATCTAGAGCTCTTTTTCTGACTTGTTTTGTTTCTGGAGGCTAAGTGAATTTCGTGAGGTTCATTTCAGTGATTCCAACCTGGATCTTCAAAGCCACTAGAACTGCATCTTCAGACCCCATCTCTGACCCCTGAGGTTTTGAGTTTGATTTGGTTTTTGTTCTTTGGTTTTGTTGGTTTCTTTTTCTTTCTGCCTGATCCTTCATCTTGCCCTAGTACACCATCTTGAGAATACACTGGCTGCACTCAGGATTTTATTATCTCCACAAGATCATTAATCATACCTGCATAGTTTCTGTTAACTGAAAACAAATTCGCAGGTTTCAAACTGAAAGATGTAGACATCTTTCTGTGAGTATTATTCTGCTATAACTCTTATCACCACATGATACCGAGTGTCAATGGACTCTCAATGTAAGTATCAGAAAAATAGAGAACAGGTAAATAGTGAGTGATAGACTGGATTGCACATGTGCTATTATTCCAAGGGAAGTTACAGTTCAACTCTATCTGCTGTTTCTATTAAGGAATGGAGGCTCAGGTATTGCTAATCTTTCAGCTTCACAAAGAATCACAATTATTGGTTATAATGGAAAGATTCACAAAACTGAAATAAAAAAATTAAACATTGACTTTTAATTTAAGCAAGCTCAATAAATAGTTTTTTCATCCTGTAGTCCCTCCCTTCCTTCCCTTCCTTCTCTTCCTCCCTCTGCTATGCCTTCCTCCTTCCCTTCTCTCCCCTCCCATTTTCTATTTTGACACATAGTCTTGTAATGTAAACCAGACTGTCCAACTATCCTGCTTCTGCCTACCAAGTGGATTGAGGTGGGCTCCATCATCTCCAGACCCTTACCTTATCTGTGAACAAGTTAGGAGATGAGAATGATAGAATAATAATAGGAAAATGGTACCTTTCCATTCCAGATTAGGAATTTTCTGGAGCAACTGGTCTCTCTCATTAAATTCCAGTATTAGAATCTCAACCCATGAATGTAGGGCCGTGCTGTTTTTGGGAAGCCAAATACAAAATCAAGGAAGACAAAGAATCCCAAGGATGATGGAAATGAAGGAGTAAAATATCAAGATGTTATAGAAATGTATTATTCTGTTCATAGAAAACTACAAGGGAAAAATCTACCATAAGTAGGGATTAAATTGATCCCTTAAAGTTTGGTGAGATTGGCCAATTTCATAGTTGTTAGTAGTTATGGGCTTCTACCAGCCCCTCAAGCCCCATCCTAGCAACCTCTGCTGATTGTATAGTCTTGTCACACATCATACTTATTCGACCAATAGTCAATAAGCAAAAGGTTGGGAATGAAGTTAGCTACAGTGTGGGCTTAAGGCCAAGTCAATACTGGGTACAGCTGCTATAGTTGTCACCATTGCCAATGGGGACAAGATATTTCAGCAGAATTAATGTCCTATGAATCATTAGAGGGTTTTTAAATGGTAATTTAGTGACATCTGTCAATTTTTTTGTTTGTTCTATCATGTGAATAGTTCTTTGGCTCACTGCTACAGAACTAACAGCATAGCTCATAAATGGAAAAGGCAAATAAATAAAGCTTTTCTCTTGAATAGTGTTAGGAAAGTAAATTTTAAAAATGAAAATAAGAACAGGGATGGCTTTAGCACAGAGGAAGCAAGCTGAAGTGTTAGGACTGCAAGTCTCAGGCCATCCTAGCTACATAGTGTGTTGCAGGTCAGCTTAAGGTTCATAAGATGCTCAAAAGCAAACAGAAAAAGAAAACCAGAGTATCTGTCTGCCAAGAGGACCAGGGATAAAAGCAAATTACATTAGTTGAAATAGTTAAGCCACTGTTAACTTTAAAATTTTTTAAATAGAATGCATTAATATATTTTTATGCAAAACTATTGTGAGGTCCGGATTGAACCTCTTCTGGGACCTCCCAAAATGAGACTCACAGAGGCGGTGATCGATGCAAAAGCAAAAGGAGTTTAATCGTTCCAACAGGTGGGGCCATCCCACTTCGAGGGGGAGACGACCTCCAGCAGATTATAATAGGGGATCATATAGCTTGCAAACAATTGGGGCAGAATTCAAACAACTGGGGCGGATTTTGCACAATGGTAACCAGGCAGGGCACTATATACATTTCTTAGAGCAAAACAACTTTCAGATAGACTCAGTGTATTTTTCAGGACTTTCCAAGAGGGATCAGTTGGGAGTCACAGGTAGCTTTGTGGGATAGTTTGGCTTGCAGCTGTTCCAGGAACTAAACCAGCTATTTCTTTCTTCCTGGAAGGGAGGTTTCCTTGTGCTTGGAGATTTGTGGTGGAATTTTTCCACTGGCCTTAGATTGACCCCAACTCCGACTCATTCCTTTCCCCCTTTTCTTTTAGCATATCTTAAATCTTGAAGCTCATATTATTGATTCTCTGCTTCCAAATGCATATATTGTTGCCTTAAAATCATTAACTGAACTGTATTTATTCATTCTCTTATAAAAAGCTACTAAGTGGTTTAAAATGCAGTGGACAAAAGTTAGAAATAGCAATAAAATTAAGGTTTCCAGCAAGGTAGAAATCATGGTGGTAAACCAGGGCTGTGCTATTAAACCAGGATTCAAACCTTGCTAGTTCCTGTTTTCTTTCTCTCTTTCTCTTGGCAAATCTTTCTCTAATTTTGGCCATGGAGTCTTTAACAACGACTCCTGAGTGGTCTCTGTAAAAACAGCATTCTTCCCAGAGGGCTGGAGGAATAAGAGGTCTAGACCACATTGGTTCTGCAATGCCAGCAGCAAACCACTGAACTGAGAATAGGACCCCCGTTGAAGGAATCAGAGAAAGAACTGGAAGAGCTTGAAGGGGCTCGAGACCCCATATGTACAACAATGCCAAGCAACCAGAGCTTCCAGGGACTAAGCCAATACCTAAAGACTATACATGGACTGACCCTGGACTCTGACCTCATAGGTAGCAATGAATATCCTAGTAAGAGCACCAGTGGAAGGGGAAGCCCTGGGTCCTGCTAAGACTGAACCCCCAGTGAACTAGACTGTTGGGGGGAGGGCGGCAATGGGGGGAGGGTTGGGAGGGGAACACCCATAAGGAAGGGGAGGGGGGAGGGGGATGTTTGCCCGGAAACCAGGAAAGGGAATAGCACTCGAAATGTATATAAGAAATACTCAAGTTAATAAAAAAAAAAAGAAAGAAAGAAAGTGAGGTCAATGACTCTTGTAAATGGGAGATGGAAGTCTCAATTATTTCAATATCTGCATCTATAGCTATTCTGGGTTTTTGATAGCTCTGTCCCTGGGGTACTAAAGAAGTGGTCCCAGTGGGTCCCTACCACGCCCAGACCCAGCTCAGACACAGTTATAGCTACAGGCCCTCTTTTGACTTGGTAGTCTTATCCTATCTATCCAGGATTTTTTCAAAAGGGTGGTATATTAGCCTGGGGATTAACAGTACAAGAACACAGAAATCTTTTGTCTGGTCCAAGACTTGTGTGTGAACACAGGGCACAAGGTCTGTGGAGCAAGCCCACTATTGGTTCTGGGGTGGTATAATGTGTGAAGCTCAGTAACCTGGGGAATAGGTAGAGTTGCACAAAGACCAGTGCGACAGTGGGACCTGCCCTAGGCAGAGTCCAGGCCCCTTCACCACCTATAAGGTAAGATCTATTCCCAACTTTTGAGCCCACCTGCAGGAAGGTGATGCATTGGACAGGGTGATATCTGAGGGGGTAAAAGCAATGCCTTCATAATAAGAGAGTGCTAGGTCAAAGCAGAGCCAGTGAGAATTAGTGGCCCTAGGGTTAAATTCATTCAGCACATGAAAGGTTTTCTTGATAAGGTCAGTTCAAGGGGGCTGGGTCAGGTGGATATTGGGTTGGATTTCCTAAAACACAGGAGACTGTCTTATAAGCTGACTGAGTCATCAGAGGGGGAGCTCCAGCAGCTTTGGTGGCACGATGGCCATTTCTTTGTTGGGTCCCACTGAAGCAGTGGGAACTTCTACCCTGAGCCAGACAGTAAAAGGGAGACCATCATCATACCAGAGTTTATAGAGTCTAAGCGCCCAGGTTTTTCCCTTGAGTCAGCTACTATTAGCCTACTTCCCTGGCTCAGTGAAGTTTACAAGTAGGGGTTTGCAGGCCCCAGATTAGCAGGGAGAGGTTGTTAGATCTGGTTTGCAGTTAGTGGCTTTGGTTAGATTTCTCCTGACTGTAACAAGGTCCCAGGAGGAGGATGGGCCCCAGTATCTCAAGTAGTCTCACATCCCCAACTACTGCAGTAGAAGTAGTCAGCCCCCCACACCTGTACTGATCTTTCTTGGTAGGTTTGTCCAAGGGCAGACACAGACTGAGGTATCATGAAAGTGACACCATGGGTTGGAGCATCCGCAGCCAATCCCTAAGTCTCCCAGACCCTGAATTACCCTTGGTGTATTTAAGAGTACAGGAAGGCCATCTAACCTAGCCCCATCAGCCAAGGGTATAGAGTCTAGTCCCACAGCCAATTGACATAAGTCAAAGTCAATCATTGACCACCATGTGTAAGGGGGTGTTTCTCGGTCACTGTGGTCACCTCATCTCCCGTGATGTTCTAAGGCACACTCCAGGTCAGCTTGGCCACTTGGTGGGGGCTTGTCCCTCTGGCCATCCCTTCGGCTGGGAACGGGATCAGGATCAGGATCAGGATGATTCTCAGCCAGAGAAGGAGTTCCATTTCTCCTAGGCCACCAAGTGAGCTTGAACTTCAGAGATCTGTGTGGGAAATGCTCCAATTTCCATTCCAGGAAAGATGACCAACTGGGAACAAGCAGGGAACTGGCTTTACATGAGAGGCGTGTATCCAGACTGCAAATTTGTTCACCTTTATGGCCATTGGTGTGGTCATGAGTACTATGTAGGAACCCTTCCACTGAGGTTCTAAAGACTGGGACTGGTGCCAGTGGGACATATACAGTGTCTCCAGCTTGAAACTGATGGGGTACTTCAGTAGTCCCTGGATCATATAGAGCAGACAAATTGGACCTGATTTCTCTCTGAACTATCTGAAGGGCTATTAGCCTTTTATGAGCTCATGGTCGCCTTAGTTGGAAATCTCAAGGTCAGGTCCAGAAGCTACCAATGGGGCGGGCCCCCCCATGGAGAATTTCAAAAGGGGTCAAAGTTAGAAGTAAGGGTTGTTCCGGTCTCGAAACAGGGCCAAGAGAAGGAGCACCACACAGTTACCACAAATCTCCAAGGTCAATTTCATCAAGGTCTCTTTTAGAGCTCTATTCATCCTTTCTACCTATCCTGAACTTTGGGGATGATATGCACAATGGTGTTTCCAATTAATCCCCAAGACCTTAGCAAGCCTAACTTACCTGACATACGAAGGCAGGCCCATTATCTAATCCTATTACCTTATGTGCTCCAAACTTGGGAAAAATCTCTTCTAGTATTTTCTTTGCCACCACCATGGCTGTCTTCTGTTTGGTGAAAGGCCTCCACCCCTCCTGAAAAGGTAGCTACAAAAACCAGTAAATATTTGTAACCATATTTCCTAGGCTTTATTTCAGTAAAATCTATTTCCCAAAAGACTCCTGGCCTGCTCCCAGGATAGGTCTTTTTTCTTTCTCTATCTTGGTGTGGCAGGCATTCACTCATTGACAAACCTGGCATCTTTCTACTATTTCTTCTGCCAGGTTTCTCAGGTTTATAATAAACACTCAAGAACCTTTGACTACTTGCACTAGTTTCTTGGCACCCAGTGTCCATTGGTGCATCTGGGCAAGCGGGTCTCTTGATTAGACCTGAGGCAAAATAACTTTTCTTTCTTGTGTCTTCCATTCTCCATCTTTTTAAAGGTAATAGTGAGGCAACCAGAGATCTGAGCTGCTTCCTCTGGGGAGTACTGTAGAAGGGACCAGCCCTTAGTCCAGTCATTTACCCCCCTTTTCTTTGTCTTTATTAGTTGGACGGTAACTGTGGCAGGGTCTTTAGTAGCAACTTCTTTTGCCATTTTATCCGCAAAGTTGTTTCCCTGGCTATGAAACTCTGTCCTTTTTGATGGCCTGGGCAATGGATGATGCTCACTGTTAGTGGTTTAAGGAGAGCCTCCAAAAGTGCCTTGTTCTCAGCTTTGTTCGTAATTTCCTTGCTATTGGATGTCAGGGGCCCCCTCTGCTCCTGAGCACCATGCACATAAGCAGTGGTGAAAGCATACCTTCTATCAGTGTAGATATTGATTCTCTTTCCAGCTCCTAGATCTAAGGCCTTGACTAGTTCCACTTTCTGGGCTGACATTCCAGGGGGCAATGGTTCTACCCAGAGCACTCATCGCCCATTTACCACAGCCGCTCTGGCCTTGTGCTGCCTGTCTAGGAGATAGCTGCTGCTGTCAGTGAACCAGGTAACCTCAGCATCAGTCAGTGGCTGGTCAGAGAGATCTTTCTGCCACCCCTGATTCTCTGGCAGGACCTGCAAACACTCGTGGGCAGGTACCTCAGGATCAGGGCCAGGTAATAAAGTCGCCGAATTGAAATTCACCAGAGGTCTTAAAGTGATTCAATCCGAGTTCAGCAACAAAGTCTGGTAGTGGGTCATAGGGGCATTAGTGAGCCACCAGTAAGGGGACTGGCACACCACACTCTAAAGGCATAGGGGAGGGCTATTGCAGTCAAACCCTGTACCAAAGTCAGCTTATCTTCATCCTTGACCAGGACTGCCAAGACCACTATTATTCTGAGACAGGTAGGCCATCCAGCCACTACTAGGTCCAGTTTCTTTGACAGGTAAGCAATGAAGAATTTCCATAGACCCAATGATTAGGACAGCAACCCCTTAGCCATCCCTCAGAATGAAATGAAAAGGCTTGCTGTCATCAGGCAGCCCAAGCACAGGTGCTTCTAAAAGAGCACTCTTAAGGGCAAACCCAGGAATCCAAAACCAACAACAGCAAGACATCCTCCCAAATTTTCACATTTGTTTAGGGGTCTTCGGGGCTGGGATATGAAGGATGGTTTCTTTCCTGGCCTCTGATAACCAGCAACTCCCATCCTCTAACAGGTACCCCACATAGCTAACCTTACGTCGACAGATTTGGGCTTTCTTGGCTGAGGTTCAATAACCCAACTCAGCTCTTTCATGAAGTTGCTTAGTGCCCCTGAGACAGTCTTCCTCAGTCTCTGCTGCAATTAAAAGATTATCTACATATTGCAGGAGGGTCACCTATGGGTAAGACTCATGATAGATGTCGAGGACATAATATGGGGCCTCATCGAAGAAGGTTGGAGAGTCCTTGTAGCCCTAGGACAACCTGGTCCAGGTGAGCTGTCCTATGATTCCCCCTCTCCTGATCTTTCCATTCAAAAACTAAGTACTCCTGACTTTGGGAAGTCAAGTTTAAGCAAAAGAAGGAATCGTTGAGATCTGAAACTGTGTACCATGTCCTGGTAGGTGGTAGTGAGCTCAGTGGGATATAGGATTTTGTACTGTGGGGTGTATGTTGGCTGTTTACCGATTTACCACATGTAGGTCCTGTACAGGGTGATAATCCTGGGTGCCAGGTTTCTTGGCAGGTAGGAGAGGCATGTTCCATGTGACTGACATCTCCTCAGGATCCCCAAGTCCAGGAGACTATTAATGTGAGGCTGGATCCCCTCCCAGACCTCCTGAGACATGGGGTACTGGTGCACAGATGTCAGGGTAACAGTGGCCTTCAGCTCTACATGAATAGGGGCTGGTTGGTAGACTTTCCCATGCCTGCTATCTCCACCCAGGCCTGGGACTACTTTTGGAGCCAAAAGTCCAAGTTTTGGGATGTCTCCTTGATATTCTCAAATGGTTTGTATTCATTTTTCTATCTTATGGTCAGAACCTATATAGGTTCCCCCTTGGGACCCATGATGGTAGGGGCTTCCAGGAGGAAGTGGATCTGAGCACCCATTTTAATAAGCAAGTCTCAGCTAAGGAAGGAGTAAGGACATTCAGGTATGAACATAAAAGAGTAGGATACACTAGCCCACACCTAGATCAACAGATCTTTGGGCCGTCCATGAATAATCTTTGGTCCCTGTGGCTTCTTGGACCTACGTCTTTTTCTTGGACAGAGACCTCTCTCTTTGCAGGAGTTAAGACTCTTTGGATCTGTGAGCCATCTTCCTTCCTTCTTGCCCCCACCACCTGCTTTTTCTTGTTGGGATAATTTCTAGCCCAGTGGCCACATTCTTTGCAATAAGCACACTGGTCTTCTCAAGTGGATCTCTCTGTCTTCTCATTTGTGGCAGAGGCTCAGGTCCCTTCCTGAATTCTTTGGCCATTGCTGTCAGGATCTTTTTTAAGTTCTATCTTGGCAGTTCTCATTTTGCAATTCCCTTTCCTCTGCTTCTTTCTGTTTCCTCTCTTCCTTTTCTTCCTCTGTTTCCTTATTATGGTAAACCTTCTAAGCTACCTGTACTAGCTCTCTCAAGGACTTACCTTGTAAGCTTTCTAGTTTCTGGATCTTCTTCTTTATGTCCCTAGCAGCCTGATCTTTAAATGCCATAATCAGTGTGGCCCTACGTTCCTTAGCACTAGGATCATAGGGTGTATACTGGTGGAAAGCTTCCATAAGTCACTCTAGAAAGGCTGAAGAGTCTCATCATGGTCCTGCCATACTTCTCGTACCTTAGTCAGATTGGTGGGTCACTTTGCTGCACCCCTGAGACCTGCCAGCAGAGCCTGGCAGTAGACCTTTCAGCTCTCTTACCTGATGCCTCATTGTAGTTCCAGGTAGGCCTCCTGAGGGAGAAATCCCTCATCTATGTCAGCAGGGTTCTGGGTTCGGGCTCCATTATTCTCTGGGATGTTCTTCCTGGCCTCCAGGAGAATTCATTCCTTCTCCTCTGTGGTAAAGAGGACCCATAAAAGCTGCTGACAGTCATCCCAAGTAGGCTGGTGTGTGAAAAGAATGAACTCTATTAAGTTAGTGAGGCCCTTGGGGTTATCTGAGAAGGCTGGATGTTGATCTTTCCAGTTATAGATGTCAGAAGTGGAAAAAGGCCAATATTGCATGGCCTGATTCCCAGTTGCATCTGCAGGCCCAAAGGCCTGTAGTATCAGGAGATGCAGTTCTACAACTTTGCATTCCCATGCCAGGACCTGTGTACTTCTCTAGGGAGTGGGAGCAAACTGGCACAGGAGCTGGAGCCAGCTGAGCCTCAGCCTCTGCTAGGGGCTTCTGTGGCACACTCAGAATAAGAGTGGGCAGATATGGTGGAGGGGGACCAAATAGGAGATCTACAGCCCCCTGATTCATGAAGAACCTCAGTCTTCTTCCCTAAACCAGCCAGTGGCTCAGGCTGAGTCTTGAAAGTCAGAACCCTGCCAGGGAGAAAAGGACAGACCCAAGCAGGGGGGCTAGTTATAAGTTCTTTCCAGACAATTATATAGGGGACCTGAACCAGGTGACAGGCAGATTGGATCCAAGTTCCAGGAGCTTATGCTTGACTGCTATGGTTATCGGGAGATCAAATGTCTCTTCCTGGGGCCAATTGACACAAAAATCTGGCTACTCAGTCATGCACAGGGTCTGGAGTTTCTCTTTATGTCTACTGATAAGTTGTGTGCACATCTCTGGACTTCATCCCAATGCTTCAGGACCAGACCCAGTGGGGTTGTAGAAAGTTTGTGTCCCATGACCAAAAATTTTGTCAGTCCAAAAACACAAAGAAAAACAAGAATGCAAAAAAGAAACAGAACTAGCACACACAGACCAATTGCTCACTCTGTGGGCTGAATACACAGACCAGTCCATCCCACAGACAGAATAACTCAAACAACCTGTCCCTGTCACTGGCAAGATTCACACAGATTACACACAAATTCTGTTCCTGTCATGGGCAAAATACACACAGGTTCTGCCCCTGCCATGGGCAAAATACACACAGCTCTGGTGACTTTGTTGGCTCAAGCTGGAACCAAAGTCCTAGCAACCCCGTGGGCTCATGTGGGAACCAGAGCTAGTGTCCTCCAAGTTCCTCCTTAGTTACTATGGTGACCCTGTCAGCTCATGCTGGAAATAGAGTCTGAAAGGCTGGAGCATCCTCCAAGCCTCTCTCTAGTTACTGAGGCTCTCTAAGCCTTCCTGATGCTTGTAAGTACAAACCAAACCGAATGGAGAGCACAAACAGAAAAGCTAAATAGGGGAAACTCAGACAAAACTTGGTAACTTACTTGAGCTGTTCCTCCCATCCACCGTTCTCCAGAGAGTCCCCCATAGGAGGTGAGATTCTCGGCCAATGCACCAAATGTGAGGTTCGAATTGAACCTCTTCTGGGACCTCCTGAACTGAGACTCACAGATGTGGTGATTGATGCAAAAGCAAGAGGAGTTTAATCATTCCAACATGTGGGGCCATCCCACTTTAAGGGGGAGACGACCTCGAGAAAATTCTAACAGGGAGTTATATACCTTGCAAACAATTGGGGCAGAATTCAAACAATGGTAACTAGACAGGGTACTATGCACATTTTGTGGAGCAAAACAACTTTCAGATCAACTTAGTGTATTGTTCAGGACTTTCCAAGGGGGATTGGTTGGGAGTCACAGGTAGCTTTGTGTGGTAAGTTTGCCTTGCAGCTCTTTCAGGAACTAAACCAGCTATTTCTTTCTTCCTGGAAGTGAGGAGTTCTTGTGCTTGGAGGTTTGTGGTGGAATTTTCCCACTGGCCTTAGATTGATCTCAAATCTGGCTCTTTCAGTATAACATAGTTTAACAAACTATGTGGCTTCCATCTTGTTCTCTCTTTGTCCTCCAAATCTGAAACTACTCCAAAAGGTCAAAACTGGTATTTTGTTGGACACAATTCAGGCTATGGTTTTGCATTGATATAAGGATATGAATATATGTTTTTTACAGTTATATGTGACATAAAACTGCAGAATGATCCTTTAAAATTTTTTAAATGGGGGGCCTGGAGAGATGGCTCAGTGATTAAGAGCACTGGCTGTTCTTCCAGCCTGTATCTGTATCTGAATCTGTAGTACCACATGACAGCTCACAGCTGTCTGCAATTCCAGTCCAGGTATCCAGTGCTCTCCTCTCGCCTCCAGGGATTCCAGGCATGGGCATGGTGCACATACATGGATGCAGGCAAAACACCCACACAGAAAATAAAAACAAGTACATCTTTAATAAAACCAGAAAATTTAAATGTTACATTTGGGAGGGGGGCTCGTGTGCCACAACACAAGTTTGGAGTTGAAGACAACTCGTGTAAGTTGGTTATCAGGCTTGGCAGGAAGCACAGACATGTCACCTATCAAGGGTGCGCTTTTTATATTGTACTTTACTTACAGACTTTTTCCTGTTAATGAGTAAAGTCTCAGTGTTGAGCTTAGGTAATAGTTTATTCACTTTGAACATTTAGGAAGTATCCCATGTTCCACTCTTACAAAAAGGTTGCCTATGAAGATCTTTTGACAGATCGACTGGTTTACATATATAGATTCTTCTTTAAAATAATTTAGAAGTGGAAGTATTGAATGGCTAGACCTTTGGCACCTTGTTTTCTTTTGTATTTTAAAAACAATAACTTGGGGCTAGAGAGATGGCTCAGTTGTTAAGAGCACTGACTGCTCTTCCAGAGGTCCTGAGTTCAATTCCCAGCAACCACATGGTGGCTCACAACCATCTGTAATGGGATCTGATGTCCTCTTTTGGTGTGTCTGAAGACAACTACAGTATATTCATATACATAAAATAAATAAATGAACCTAAAAAGAAAAAAGAAATATCTTTTAAAAAATAAAAACAATAACTTGTCTTTATATAGTAACAGTTGCCCTTGTGGTTTATTTTTATTATTGTTTTAAAATTATATGTGTGGGTTTACCTGAAACCAGAGGTATAGGCAGTTGTGAGTTGCCCAGTGCTAGGAACACAAGTTCCTACAAGAGCAGTACATGTTGCTAACTGCTGAGCTATCTTTTCAGCCCTGTGTAATGGTTTGTTTTATCAACTTAGTTGCATTGGAATGTGTACAAAACTCATGAGGCACACTTGTACATTTCCAGAGAGGATTGAATAAGGGGATAAAGATATACCCTGAATGTGGGCAATGGTGGTTCAGCTCTGAGGTCCCAGATAGGTTAAGAGAGGGAAACAGAGGATACTAGCTAACACAGATATTCTCTAACTCTACTCTCAGACCACTACAATGTGATCTGCTCTGCCATACCCTCCTCACCAGGATGGGCTGAAACATCTAGAACCATCAGCCAAAACCAAATCTTTTCTTCTTATAGTTCATCCTGTCAGGTTATTTGTCACAATAATAAGGATACTGATACACCTTCAAATATATAGTGTATTCATCAGCTCTGAAAGTTATCAGTCTCAAATGAAATTCTTCGTTGTCTGTAGTGTTGACTAACTCTCCCAAAAGTCCAAAAGTCATAGACAGTGGGCCTGATTTGGGGGTAGGCATGCTTAGGATATCATATCTGGATTTGGACAAGGAAAGATTTTAGCTCATGATCCTATGCTCTGCTGATGGGTCTTAGACAATGTTAGAACATCATAATGGTACAAGCCTGTGCACAGTAGATTCTGTGCACAAGAGTCAGGCAAAGCAGTGATCTACAAGAAGCAGAGGACAGGCACCAGAACCAGATACACTCTTCCAAGTCATGACCACTGTGAACCAATTTCTTCGGAACTTTTCACAACCTCCAAAACCAGCACCACCAGTAGGGTAACAGTGTTCAGCAAATTAGAGGCTGTGGAGGGTGTGCCATACCCAAACCACAGAACTGGTAGTTTGTACTTCAACTTAAGTGGGAAGACCTGAAGTGGCAGAGTAGTATCTAAGTAAAAATAACTAGACTCCATCTTTGGCATACTTAACCACAGCTGAACTTTCATCTGACTATTAGCTTTTGTCTGACCTACCTCCAGGGAACTCTGCAATGGAGGCTGTGTTCTCTCTGTTACACCTTAGTTTCTTTCCTTTTCCAATATCCTTTCACTTCCTTCGATGACTTGTGATGTTTCTCTTCTGCTTCTCTCTTGGGTACAGAATCTATTCTTTCCCTATTCTGATTTTGCCCTTTGCCAAGTTGTACAGAGTAGACTCTGGTCCACCCTTGGGAACCCCGAGAATGACTCAGCATATGTGGTACAATCCTAGAGTTGGAGAGCACTTTGAGGCTGCTTATGCCAGCACTCCAGCCACAGCAGAAATCCTTTCTTCAAACACTTAGCAGAAGGCTAGGAGAGAAGGTTGCCCAAACTAGAAGCTGTCTTGCACTCAAGCAGACCCATGAGGGAAATGCCCTCAGTTTAACTGGCTCCTTTGATGTTGAACTCAAGACATATAAGGAAAGATGGTCAAGCTTCCTTTGGAAACCTTTATCCCAAGAATCCCCAAAAGAAATACATACATACATACATACACACACGCGTGCGCGCACACACGCACACACACACACGCGCACCTTTAACAATGCACACTATGCATGTACACGAAATGAAGCTTAGCTTATGCATTTTTAGTTTGTCTCCCCGTGTAGTTTAGCATTGCTGCCACCAGGGGACAGAAGGGTGCTATTGCCACTGATTGTGCCCTGAAGTATAAACTTGGAGTTTACTTTGTATGAGTAAGTGATTCAAAGTGATGCATTTTTCTTCACTCTTCCCCCTTACCTACACTGAATGTTCATAGATCCCCAGTTTTTGCTACAAAGCAGCCTTCTGTTAAAGTCATTAGACTATGTTAACCTAAACTCATGCTACAGCCAAGTTTCCCAGGCCTCACTATATGCAGTAGGAACAACAACAACCATTTTGGATTTGTTGCTATTCCTTCAGAGAAATTACCAGAATACTGGTTTTTGTTTGTTTGTTTGTTTGTTTGTTTGTTTGTTTTTAACTTTGAAGCCTCTCAGCTATAATATTGTCTTAGCGTCTTTTTACACAGGCCTTTCCTGGACTCTTTCTACAAACAACATGTGAATAGGCACTTAATGTTCGCTGTATATTCAAAATTTCAGAAAAAAAAAAGAGTGAGGAAACCTACTTGCTGAGCTTACCATTTTGGTGGAGTGAACCATAAGTCAATACAATCAAATGCTAACATGTGCTGTAGAGCACTGACAGGGTGGAAGATGGAGTGTTTGAAGCAGTAGGAAAGAAAAGTTCAAAGGAAAAATGGGGACTTAGACCTCTTTAGACTACTTGTTGCTGATTACATGGGTTAGGTTCCTTGGGGCAAGTCCAGTGTTTGTTATCAGAATAGCCACAGTCCAGCAGTAGCAAACAAGCAATAACAACCCACAAAGCCATCAATAGCAACAGTAATATGGACCAGTAGCAGCCACCACAGGCCCTCTTGGGACTCTCCTATTTATATCCCCCTCAGAGTCCCCAGGATTAAACTACCTGCAGTGGGCAAAAATCATGCCCTTCCTATAGCATAAGACAACTATAGTTAATAGCTGTGAACAAGCTGAATGAAAACAAAAGCATATTCATATACCATAACTTTTTTTTTAAGAAATCCAAATTCTCACTACACCTCTCTAATAAAAATTCTATTTCAGCTGAAACCTGGAGGAAATGAGAGGGAGTAAACCACATATATTTGAAAAAAAAATGAGTTCAGGCAACAGGGCCACAAATGTAAAGACCTAGAAGTAGAATCTACCAGTATATTTGAAGGACAACAATTCTGCCATCACTGTAGGAGCTCAGTGAGCAAAGCAGAGAAGTATACCTCATTCTGTGTTTCTGTCACCATATCTTCCCTGCCACAGTGGACTATATTGTACCCCTTAGAAGTGCCTGACCAGTGAACCTAAAACGGTAGAGAGAGTTCCCTGAACTATAGTTGTAGACAGTTTTGAGCCACCATGTGGTTGTTGGGAATCGAACCCAGGTCCTATGGAAGAGCAGCCAGTGCTCTTAACCAGAGGCGCACCTTTTCAACCCTACACCCGTAACCTTTTTAAAGAAAAAGTTTGAGTGTATGTATACGTGTCTGCATGAGCCTGTGTGTACCACTGCATGTATATGTGTCTGCATGAGCCTGTGTGTACCACCATATGTATATGTGTCTGTATGTATACGTGTCTGCATGAGTCTGTGTGTACCACTGGTTTACCAGGTGCTCACGGAGGTCAGAGGGCATCAGACTTCCCAGAACTGGAATTACAGGTCCTTGTGAGCCATCGGATACTGTGCTGGGAACTGAAGCCAGATTCTCTGCCAGGGCAATAAGCACTCTTAACCACTGAATTATCTCTTCAGACCTGGCAGTACTCTGCTCTAAATGTGTCAGAGCCTTCTTATCAGCTAGTGTTCACTGCCTGGTCTCAGAGATCTCAGGGGTCCAGGTTAATTGAGACTGCTGGTCTTCCTCTAGGGACCCCCTCCTCCTCCTCAGCTTCTTCCAGCTTTTCCCTAATTCAACCACAGGGATCAGCAGCTTCTGTCCATTGGTTGGGTGTAAATACCTGCATCTGACTCTTTCAGCCACTTGTTGGGTCTTCCGGAGAGCAGTTATGGTAGGTACCTTTTTGTGAGTGCCTCATAGCATCACTAATAGTGTCAGTTCTTGCCCGCCCCCCATAAGCTGGATCCCACTTTGGGCCTGTCACTGGACCTCCTTTTCCTCAGGCTCTTCCCCATTTTTGTCCCTGCAGTTCTTTCAGACAGGAACAATTCCAGGTCAGAGTTTTTGACTATGGGATGGCAACCTCATCCCTCCATTTGATGCCCTGTCTTTCTGCTGGAGGTGGGTTCTACAAGTGCCCTCTCCCCACTGTAGGGCATTTCATCTAAGGCCCCTCCCTTTGAGTCCTGAGAGTCTCTCACCTCCCAGGTCTCTGGTACATTCTAGAGGGTACCCCAACCTCTTACCTCCTGAGCTTGCATGTTTCCATTCATTCTGCTGGCCCTCAGGGCTTCAGTCCTGTCCCCCACCCAATACCAGATCACGTTCCCTCTTCCCTTCCATGTCCCTTTTCCCACACAGGTCCCTCCCTCCCTCCCCTTCCTATGATTGCTTTCTTCTCCCTCCCAAGTGGGATCGAAGTGTCCTCAATTAGGCCCTTCAGCTTGTTAACTGTTTTGTTCTGTGGACTGTATCCTGGGCATTCTGTACCTTTTTTTTTTTTTGGCTAATATCCACTTATTAGTGAGAACACACAGTGCATTTCCTTTTGGGTCTGAGATACCTCACCCAGGATGATATTTTCTAGTTCCATCCATTTGCCTGCAAAGCTCATGATGTCCTTGTTCTTAATATAGAACTAAACAGAGAATTCACAAGAGAAGAATCTCAAATGGCTGAGAAGCACTTAAAGAAACGTTCAAAATCCTTAGTGATCAGGGAAATACAAGGCAAAATGACCCTGAGATTCCACCTCACACTAGTCAGAATGGCTAAGATCAAAACCTCAGGCAACAACACATTGGATGTGGAGAGGATGTGGAGAAAGAGGAAAACTCCTCCATTGCTGGTGGGATTGCAAACTGGTTAAACTATTCTGAGAATCAATCTGGAGGTTCCTCAGAAAATTGGAAATAGACCTACCTAAAGATCCAGAAACACCACTCTTGGGAATATACCCCAAAGATGCCCCACCATGCCACAGGGGCACCTGTTCCACTATGTTTATAGTGGCCTTATTTGTGATAGCCAGAAGCTGGAAAGAACCCAGATGGCCTTCAACAGAGGAATGGATACAGAAAATGTGGTACATCTACACAATGGAAGCAGAGAGATGTTTTAAAAGATGTATTTATTCATTTTATGTATGTCTCCAGACACACCAGAAGAGGGCGCCATATCTCATTATAGATGGTTGTGAGTCACCATATGGTTGCTGGGAATTGAACTCAGGACCTCTGGAAGAGTAGTCAGTGCTCCTAACCGCTGCTGAGCCCTCTCTACAGCCCCAGGGATTTTGTTTTTGTTTTTGTTTTGTTTTGTTTTATTTTTATGCATCTCATATGTACCAAATAGAAAGTAAATTTTATTGCTTATATTTTACCAAGGAAAACTCACTCATCTAAAAGGTTTCAAAGCTCACTCCTTTTGTGATTTGTTCATAGTCAAGTTTCCTGTTACCTTTGATCTCAGAAAAGCCAGAGGTACTCCAGCAGAACAGAGCCCCTTGTAAATGAACGCAGCAGGGAGCTGACAACACAGAAGTCTGAGTGTGACGTTTCAGCCATTTCAGCACTGAAAACTGGGATGATCGGCTAGCTCTGCAGACCCTTACACACCAGCTATGGATTGATTTACATGTGACTAAAGTGCCATAGTGGTTTCCCAATCCATACACCATGATAGACGGTTAAATAATACTTTTTAAAATCAACCAACACAGACATAGCAGAAATTTAGTCTACAATCTTGGCAAAGATAGGTGATTTATTCTTATAGCTTGGCTTATCCACATCTGACTCTGAAGAGCGAGAAGTTCATAACTAAAAGGAGGAAGTATTGCTTAGCAATCAAGTAATCTAACATAATGGAAAAATTGAGGATTGTTTAATATTTGAATGCAATTTTAGGATTTATGAAGATGTTTTGAACTTGATGTTTTAATATAAATCAGATTTGCAGACTGTGTGATCTTCTCTAAAGAATCAAATTTCAGAATATAATGTTTGGGGATTTTTCCAATAAATAAGCAAGCACAACCCATTTGTTGTTCGTTCCCAGGGTGAAATCTCCTAACTAAACTCATAGTGGTTTCTCGTGTTGCTACTCTTAGTACTGCCTTTAGTCATAAAGCAGTTACTTGGGGATTGAGTTCTTTTTAGTACAATTTGAGAGACTCTATTTTCTTGGTTGCTGCTAATACATTGCCAGTAATTGTGTAGAGTAACCCCTCATTTACCAACACAACATGTAAGACTATAGCATTCAAACCATCTCAAGTCATGCTCGACTGCTTGATCGTTTTCCACATTTTAGAAATTACCAGTGGTCAGATTTCCCAGCCACTGTCAGCATATTTTTTTGGTTCTGCAGAACAGCACTTTAATGTTGAGAAATACTGTCATTTTATAATTTCACTTCTTCCTCCTGAAAATGTATCACACATGCATACGCTTGCACATGCGCGTGCACGCACACACACACACACACACACACACACTTACTTCAAACAGTGGCTGGTCAATTCTCCAAAAGACATAAATGTTTATAAATAAATAAATTATATACATATATATATATATATGACTTTTAAATTGAATCATTAGGCTTTTTTTTTCAAGAAAAGTAACCTTTTCTTTGTACGGGACAGAGCTAAAACAGAGTTGGATATGCAGAGCAGCCTACCCTCGAATTTATAATTCTGACTGAGCCTCTTGTGTGCTTTATTACATGGATTTACCAGAACACCTGACTCTTCTCTTCTTTTATAATATATTTCTATATATTTTCAGTAAAATTCCATCACTCTTTTCTTTTCCTCCTTCCAGCATCCTACTTTATTTAAATTTAAAAGTGACGTATTTGATCTCTATTGCCACCATTACCCATTTTCAATGCCTATTTTGATTCCATAAACCTTATCTAATCTGCTAGTGGAAAGAACATAGGCCCAATTGCTGGTAAATGTCGATTTCATGTTGACCAACTGTGGGGCCTTTGCTTATCAACCATATTCCCTTGGGCAGTTTTCTTATCAACAAGCTTAGGGTTAAAATGGCATTGTGCTGTAGCTGAGGTGTATGTAAAATGTTTGCCATAATAGTGGGCACTCACTAAATGCTTGCTATTTCTGTTATTACCATTTGTCTCTGGTGATGTGCTTTGCACCCATGATAGCAACAACCGACCCAGCCCAAAACAGATGCTCATGGCTCCATGCATTACCTACACAGGGAGAATTGTAACTGATGGACTCATTTAGAACAACCTTCTTGGTAAAAGACAGGATCTTTGCTAGTTGGATTCACCCTTTAATGACAAGTTCAATAACAAAGACACAGGGAAAGCTCACCGATTTCAGCATCAAAGCAAGCTTTAATAGTTATTTCTAAAAATTGTCTCCAGATCATCTTCTACCCCAGACTATTCATATACAATGGCTGCAAGAATTCAAATTCCATAAACATGATACTGCAAAAGCGGAAAAACCCAGGAAAATCGTTTCTAGACTTATATTCTCATTTTATATTTGTTACTAAAGACAGATCTCAGTATCTGTTACTAAATTCTAAGAACTAACTGTGGAGAGAGTTGTGCTGGCAGCTGGTGGCTGGGAGCCAGGAACTTGGGAGGAAAAAGAAGGAAGTTCTCAAACAAGAAGCACATGCGCACTGCACTCATTTTCCATCTCATAACCAGAATAACTCAGTGTAGATCTCTATTTTGGGAACTATGTTGATATCAACTATTGCCTGCTTATGGGATCCTTTTCCTCCTACTGGGTTGCCTCATCCAGACTTGATAAGAGGGTTTGTGCCTGTTCTTATTGCATCTTGTTATGCTGTGTTCAGCTGATATCCCTGGGAGGCCTGCTCTTTTTTTTTTTTTAAGGGAAACAGAGGAACAATGGACCTGGGGAAGAGGAGGTGCAGAGGTAGGGCTTAGAGAGAGGGAGGAGGGAGGCTGCAGTCTGGATCTATTGTGTGTGAGAATAATAAAGAAAAAAGGAAGAAAAAAAACCCCAGAAAACTGGAGAAACATTCTTGGAACAACAAACAGACTCATTACCATCTTTGTTAGAAAGGTATTTTCAGATTCCTTGTGACTGAAAGAATGAATGAACTAATGCCTGGGGCACAACACAAAGGGGCTGGACCTTTCTCCAAGGGCAACAATCCTTGTGGTGCATATGCATTTCTAGGAAGGCCTTATTTGCCAGAACCAGCCTTCAGTGCTCTAAGGATGGTAAGAGAACAAGGGTATAGCAGGAATATAAGGAGAATCTGGGCTCACACTTCATCTAGTCCCTTCAAAAATGCCCCTACAATAGCAAAATTTGTGACCAGCATTGAAACTATGCAATACTACATGAAGTCAAAACAAGATGAGTGCATGCATCCTTCAGTTACATGTGGTACATACCAAAGAAAAATAGAGGGTGAATGCCAACACTGTGAGATCCTTTCCCCCGCCTTTTTCCTTTTGAGTGTTGTGCTTTCCTTTGTCTCCTGTTATCTCCATGCTTTCTCTCCAACAAGGCCTCTGCCCTCTCTCTACTCTTCCTTCCTCATTACTAAAGCTGAAGAGTCATTTGTATCCCTAGTGGTGGGGTAACAGAAATGCTTTTAGTCCCCAGAAATGGGAGGAGGGATGCTTTTCTTTTTTTTTTTTTTTGGATCTTTTTTTCGGAGCTGGGGACCGAACCCAGGGCCTTGCGCTTCCTAGGTAAGCGCTCTACCACTGAGCTAAATCCCCAGCCCCTGAGGGATGCTTTTCACATCTGACTACTCTAGCAGTGATCTAGACTCTGTCCTTCACTTCTGAATACCCATAAAATATTGGGTGTGATTTTACTATGTACCCAGTTATTTGGGGATTACAGTTTCTAGGACTTATATTTCAGGATGATTGTGATACTGATTCCAGTGGTGATGAAAATGCTGTAATAAAAAACATCATTGTCTATACACATAAGATCTATTTGTGTAGGAATTTAAGCCAAAGGAGAAATGCATTCTAAGCAGGTTACGTATTATCAGGTATACATTTGCTAGAATTCAGTTCAAAATTCACAAGGGTTGGCTGGAGCAGACCAGTTAGTAAATGAATGTTTTTCTTTTCCAGCTTACAGAGTAGACGAGAAGTGTTAGCCAGCATCATCATAGGAGGATAGGTCTCTAAATTCAACCCTCCTGCCTCCAATCAGTCTAATATTCCTTAGTAGGAATAGTCTCTGACCCAGTTACGCTGTTGTGCTGGTAAACTGGAAAATACTTGTATCAATACTGTCATTAGTAAGTATTAAGTCACTGTCAGTGTCACTATCTCCTATTAAAAAAAAGTCTCCTTTAGCATGATGCTAAGGTTAAAGATGAAACAAAAAAAATGAAGAAAGATAAGCTACTCTTTGATTTGCTCGGGGAGAGTATAAGAACTGACTCTTGAGATAACTTGGTATTAAATGTGAAAAAAATGGCCATACCCAGAGTCAGATGGCTTAGATCTGGTTTCAGCTTCTGAATTGAAAGGAAGAAGGTGTTGAACTCATTTGTGTTCCTATTATTTATCTTAGAACAAGTCCCGGAAAATGCTTTTGCCTTACCCTCTTCTCGCATGGCAGAGGGAAATATGAAACAATGCAACATAACAATGTTTGTAAAAGGCGCTCTGAAACCATGACGCTCCGTGTAAAGATGACCTATGACTAGCGAACAATCTTTGGAATTCTTTTTAGGGGGCCTGTGCGAGTACAGTTTCCTTTCCTCCTCCTCTCCCACAATCAACCGGCAATATCAGGGCATTTGGCTGCATACGCTGGTTTCCTTGGGAAAGAGCTGAGTTAGAAGTTTTCCTTGTTGAAGATGAAGTGGACTCCACGTGGGCCGGACTCAGAGTTGGAGATGCTCTGTTTACTGAGAGTTTTAGCCAAGGCTTCGGGGCCACACAGAAAAACTCCTATTCTGGTGCTTTGGAGAAAGAAAAGAAAATTTCAGGCTTTGGCATAAGTTGAGCATCAAAAAGAGTTGTTAAATTTCCTATAAAGTAGAGGCTACTGAATTCCTATCTTTTTCTACAAGTGACAAAAAATGTTCAATTTATTCCCAAAGAGCAGGCTCAACTGAGTATAGAGACAGCTGTCAAACTCTAATGGCGTTGACATCCTCAGCTTAGGTGTACTGAGCCCTGTTGGACTTGAGCCCCCCAAATCTTTCCAGTATTCTGAGATCAGTAACAAACCCTCATCGGGTGCCTCAACTCTGACAGTGGCTTCATCCTCCAAAGTCTTACAGTTGAAATCCTTGTGGTCCCATGCCATCTTCAAAAGCATTATGTTTTTAATGATGCAGGTTTCTGGACCCCACTTCAAACCAACTAAATCAGAGTCTATATGTAATAACATAGCAAGGAACTTTATGTGCACATTAACGCACATTAAAGCTCATTAAAGCAATGGTTCAAGTAAAGCAAGTGTTTCAAGCCTGGGGCCAATGGGCCACATACGTCTAAGAACAGCTGTACATGCAGCCTGACACATTTCTAGATCATATCGTGTTGCAACAGCAAGTCAACCTGTTTGCTACATCTATTTGAAAAGATACATTTAAAGTTAGAAATTGAGTTTCCTGTGTGTTCTATGTGACAGGGGGATTTCCTGGGTTTCATGATAGCTAAAACTGTAATGACAATAGAAAGACTCCAGGTCACCTGTCATGCTTGTGATTTTTAGACTCACTTGATCTGAAAGTGAAGGTATGATAGTCTTAATAGTAAGCTTACACTGAACTCACTACTTAAAATCAATATATACAATAGTGAAATTTGAGCAAGCGAAGAAGAGAAATGCTGTGGTACATTGAGAGAATTACTCTCCATGTGATTTTGCTATGATTTAAAGATTATTTCTAAAAGTCAGAGCTATCAGACATCTGTTGGATAAGAATTCAACCCAGTCACAGCATTATGGAAGTGGTAATGGTAACGTTTAGATGACAAAGTACAGTCAGTGCTCAGGAACTGCTGCTTTAAGCAGACCACAAGCTTCAAGAACACTTGAGTGGAGGACTCCTTACTTGGGGTGTTGACTTGCAATGGTCTTGAACTCGTTATCCCAGTTGGGCCGTCCATACAGAGTCTTCTGTTTTAGGCCTGTAATCACATCTTTCTCCTCATCGTGGTGCACAGCAAAGTGATTGGCCTGTAGCAAAGGATATACCATCAGGCAAAAGAGACATAGCTCTTACTCCTTAACATACACACACAGTGACATACACACAGAATGATGGTAGAGGGTGATGGGGATGAAAGGGTCCTCTGTACCCATCTGCTATCACGATTTTATACTCGATATGTAGGGATCAATAAGTCAGTTCCTTATGAGACATATGGCATAGTCGATAGGTGCCTTTACAGAAGGTGCTTTTATAAAAAAGCTTTGGAAAAGTTCAGGTGTCAAGGAAGAGACCATTTGAAGCAAGACTTGCCCTGCATTAAAGAGAAAATTCCTCTTTTACAATCCAAATAAGGCCAGCCTAATCTCAATGGTAAAGGGAATATAACACAAACAAAGAATAGATTACAAAATGTGAAGAAGATCTGTCCCTGGAATGAGATGTGTCCTTTGTATACACCAAAAGCTCGGCCTCTAGAGGCAGGTGCCTATAGGACCTTCACTGCTGGGCCAGTTGGTGTAGGCAGTGGATTAGAACATTTAGGAGGGGGCTGGAGAGATGGCTCAGCAGTTAAAAGCACCCGACTACTCTTCCAGAGGCCCTGAGTTCAATTCCCAGCAACCACATGGTGGCTCATAACCATCTGTAAAGAGATCTGATGCCCTCTTCTGGTGTATCTGAAGACAGCTACAGTGTACTTATATATAATCAATGAATAAATCTTTAAAAAAAACATTTAGGAGGAGATGGATTTCAAGGCTGTGAGGGGAAATCTGCCAACTGTTTGTAACTCATCTAAAGAGTTGGCCTTCCTTTGCTGGATCAAAAAGAAGTCAGCTCCAGCCTCTCAGTAAAACATCTAGACATGCAGCTGCTTGTGACTCCTGGTAGGGCTCAAGATGAACCCATGGACAGGGCTTTGAACACCTATGGAGCCAAAGGGAAACGGCTGACAATCACTCAATGAACTCTATCTAAGCTCACAAAGCTAAAAGGTAAAGATGGTCATACATACAATTAGTCATTATTCCTCCCTGTCTCAGACATACCCTGAGCTCGGGGTCACACAGAGCAAGTGTTGACTGACTCCAAGCTAAACAAAATAATACAGAAGTTAACTATTTCCTCCCTGGTTGATGCAAAAGTGTGAAGTTCTGCTTATGCCCCCAAGGATCCTATCACTCTCTAAGAAGGGCAAATTCATACTTCAGGGAACCTGCCCTAGTTTCCTTTCTTGTCACTGTCACAAAGAATTACGATAAAATCGACTTAGGAAAGAAAGGGGTATTTGGCTCACACTTGCAGGTTACAGTCCATTATTGTGGAGAAGTCAAGGCAGCAGGTACTGGAAACAGCCAGTCACATTCACAGTCAAGAGAAGGAAGAAAGAAATGCACCCATGTGGGTTGCTCTCTGCTTCTATCTAAGCTTTCTTCTGTCCTATGTAGTTCAGGGTCCCCTCCCCAAGGACTGGCAGCACCTACAATGGGCTGCATCTCCCCACATCACTTAGCAACTAAGACAATCCCAGATAGATATGCCTGTAAGTCACTTCGATATAAATATTTAATCAATTGAGACTCTCTTCCCAGACTGACATTTATAACTAACCATATAAGCCCTAATGAAGCTTCATACAGCATTGCTTAACGTTGTCAATTATAAGATGCTTATATTGCTAAATGATCCTGGTGGGAGACTATATTGCATTCTGTTGAAGACAAGTGACTTATTTTAGTAGACTCCAAATATTCTTGTAACACATATTCATATACATATATGCATATATACTATATATCCAACTTTCTTCATCATATATGTCAATTTATTTGTTACTAATAGGCACAAACTGCTGAGAACTGCTAAGTGCATTTGGGCTCTGCTGTTTACTTGTTGAATGCCTTTATGCAAATCAAATTTAGAGAATAATAGTAGTTTATCATAGGGTTTGCTGAGAACAAAGACTAGAAAATCTGCATAAGGTCTTGGGGAGGAGATGTAATAAAAAAAAGAAAATCTGCATAAACACTAAAAACAATACCTTGAAAAAGACTCAGTATGCAAAGGATTGTAGGACCCCAATCCTTTGACACCCAAATCCATAACTGCTGAAGTCTCTTACATACTCTGAATCATATCTAGATTAGTTATGACACCTCAGGCAATGGAAGCCTTACGTAACTAGTTGTTATACTGTATCATTTAGGGAGCAATTACAAGAAAAAGAATATATGTTTAGTATGGCTAACTTTTCCCCATATATTTTGATTAGGTTGATAGCGTATATAGATGCAGAACCTCATGTATGGAGAGCTGACTAGACATAAACATGTTGAATACATCATACAGCATACATATAATATCATTATAATATCAACGCAGGCCTTTTAATTTGGAATCTAGTCTCAATGATCTAAATATCTTATGATGATATTGAGTGGCCGTGAGCAGGCTGGCTCACTTGAGTCTATTAGCTGTCCTGGTGGGGGGAGTACTGTATGGAAATTTCCCAAAAAGTAAAAGGAAGCCAGCATGTTCTGGTTATACTAAGAAATACCTGAGAACTGGATTCTTGTTCTCACCTGAGATTCATCCCAGCCAGTAAGGTAGATGTTGTAGCTGAGGAAGTTGGCATTGTTTCTTTCTTGCATCTGGGTCTCCAGGAGCTGCAGCAGGTCTGCGAACCACTCAAAAGCATGCGTGTCCCTGCACAGCCAGTAGAAGTAGATCTGGAGAAGGACAGGCCACAAATCAGATTAGATCAGCTTTGATGAATGGGTTTCGAATGATCTCAACTTTTTCATTATGCCAGAAACGTCTAGAAACAGGTTTTTAGAAATCTAGAGATGTTTGTCATTATTTCAAGACAGGGTCTTTAATATGGACTAAATCAATAGTAGTTTAAACTTGGGATCCTCCCGTTCCTGCTACTCAAGTGCTGATATTGTGAGTATGAGTTACCAAACTATATATCCTTCATAGGCTGATTTATACAAATCTTCTCTGACATTCAAGCACGCAGATCAGATTTTTCAGTAGCTGCTAGAGAGGTGGTTCACTGGGTAAGACTGCTTTTTTGCTCTTCGAGGGCATCAGAGTTCTGTTGCCAGCATCTGTGTCAAGTGGCTCACAACTGCCTGTTACTCCTGCTCAAGGCCATGCGATGCACTCTTTTAGCCTCTAACTGCATCTCTATATGTGGTGTGTGTATGCACACACAAACACACGGACATAGATAAAAATTAATATTTAAAGCTAAATCAATAAATTGATGATTTAGGCTCACAAATATGTGGCTAGCCCCTACCTTGTGGCTTGCTAATTTCCCTCTGCTGGCTGCTGTTCTGCTCCCAGAATCCCTGACTTCCTATATATCTGCTCTGAGAAAGGCCAAAGAAATCAACACAACGGCTGCCACAGGATGTTCTCCCTGCCTGGGACTGACAGATCATACTAAGTTCCTAGGGGGAAAAGGAAGTCTTACTAATACCTTCTTCACTAGAAAAGAATGAAATGTGAAGCTGGGGTCAATGACCCTCTCAGAACCAATCTTAACAATTAGTAGAATAATGTGAGGTTAATAAGGCGTCTTTCTTCAAGTAAGATGTAACCGTTCCCTGGAAGTTTATCCCCAGGAGACCTCCATAACTCATTTCCATGTCCCCTGCCCTATTCTGCTAAAAAGCAGTATATTGAAGAGCTGAAAATAGAGTCAGTATCATTGTATAATACAGGATAACAGGGAAAAGAATGCTTTCAGCTTGGCCTGCTGCTGCAGTCTATAATTGCAACACTTCAGGTCTGTAATCACAACTCTTCTGAAGACTGAGGAGGGAGGATCATAAGTTAAAGGCTTGCCTGGGCTGCACAGGAAACTGCAGGCCAGGCTAGGGAGCCTAGTGAGTCCCTGTCCTAATACAAAAAGGGAAATGAGCGTCAAGTTGTATCTTAGTGGTTCAGCAATTGACTAGCAGGTGTAAGGCCCTGGGCGCCATCTCCAACCGTGCGTTCCTGTCTATAAAAATTATGGAAAACGGGGTCTTAAATTGTATATGTTTAATATTTATAAATTTCTAAAAATATGTTAATTTACAGAGGTAAAAGTAGAAAAGAATATCCAAGGAAAAGGAGATGTAATTCAGGGGTAAAACATTTGAGTAGCACATTTGAAGCCTTGGCTGCCACCCTCAGTACTGCTTGGTGTGTGTGTGTGTGTGTGTGTGTGTGTGTGTGTGTGTGTGTGTGTGTACACATATATATGTGATCATGTATGTGCATACTCAAAGTGTAACTATTATTCCTCTTTTTCTCAAATTTTATGAATTTATAATGCTGCTAGACAAATACAGCATATTACTTTTACTTTACTAACAGGTCTGTTTATATACAAGCTTACCTTCTTCTCCCTTGAGGTAAGTCTACCCCTTTGGAGTCACTCAAACCTTTTCTTCATTTTCCCCATTCCTGAAAGCCTTTCAGAAAGTGATGGTTAATCCAGCCCCTCCAGCAAGTAAGAGGAACTTACCTTTTTGAGTCTCAGACTGGTGGCATTGTCACAATATTTGTACCAGACAGACTTGAGAATGGAGGCAAAGGGCGTGACTCCAATCCCAGCTCCCACTAACATCACCACCTCATAGCTGAACACATCTTCACTGGCTGTACCAAAGGGCCCATCAACTGCTATCCTGAATGGAGAATAAAGAGGGGATGGTTATGGGGGTATTGATCTGCAAAGCAGAATACCCACTGTTGGAAATGTGCACTATGTGGACTCTAACTGACGTAATGTATGTATTGGAAACCCCTATAAATTGACTTTCATGGAAGTCATTTAATGCCACCACTGGGGTTGAAAGTAAGAATATGAATGATTAGCTAACTGAAAATATTTGCTAGATTGCCATGGATTTTTTTTCATTTTCTTACTTTTCTTTCCCGCTACACTCAACAAATATGCCTCTTTAGATTAGTTTTATTTTGTCACTTGCATATGTGGTATTTTGTCTGCATGAATATCTGTGTACCATATACATGCCTGGTGCTCATAGAGGCTATAAAATGATGATGGGTCCCCTGGAATGGGAGTTACCATAGTTGTGAGCGCTCATACTTGAACTCAGGTCTTCTGGAAGAACAGCTAGTATCTGAGCCATCTCTGTCTGTCTCTCTGTCTCTCTGTCTCTCTGTCTGTCTGTCTCTGTTATGAAAATCTATACTTCATTTTTTTTTGTTTTGTGCTGTTGTTGTTGTTGTTGTTGTTGTTGTTGCTGCTGCTGCTGTTGTTGTGTATACACATGCCAAAGAGGACAACTTTCAGGAGTTTCTCTCCTTCAACCATGGGATCTGGGGGGCAGGGGTCAGACTTAAGGATGTCTGGTCTTCAGAGCAAGCTCTTACTCATCGAGGCATAGCCCTGTGTTTGCTTGTTTCCTTCCTTCCTTCCTTGTTTGTTTGAACCAAGATTTCTTGTATCCCAGGCTAGCTTCAATGTTTCTATCTAGTGAGTGAGAACTTTAAGCTCCCCATTCTCCTGCTTCCACTTCCCAAGTCCTGGGATTATAGACGTGGGCCCCACGCCTGACAGGAAAATCTACATTTGAGATTCCTAATTGCATTACACACTTGGTTTCTACTGAGTCCCTGACATGATTTTCAAAAGGGCACCATTTGTTTGTGTTAGGCAACTGGCGAGAAGGATATGAATCAAATAGTATGTTCAAACAAATGCTATCATTTAAAATGTAAGAATATCCCTGACACAATTTTTGTTTCCCTGAAAAACTCAATATAATTTGCCCTTGAACTATACATATTTAAAGAAAGTTGAGGGTATTACTAATATTGGATCTCAATGCTTTAATAATTCACCCAAAATATCTAAACACACACACACACACACACACACACACACACACACACACACACACACACACATACCCCATGCAATTGTGAACACAGAGAAACACCATACAGTTTTTTGAACCACTGTACTTTGTCACTCAGAAGATTATGTGGTAAGATATGAGGGAATCACAACTATTTAGCCATTTCTCCTGAACACATACACACTTGCAATATGTGTCCCATACTCACTTAGGTAGTTTCCAGGCATCTTGGAACTCCTGCTTATCACAGCCACAAGCATTGAATAGCCCCTCAGTCCAGTCTCCCACAATACGGATATGGATGCTAAAAAAGTCTTCCTCAGGAGCAGAGGTCAGTGTGAATGGGTGCCACTCTAGCTTGGATACCTGGGGACACTTGACAAAAATGTACTGTCCCACCTCCATCTTGAATCCCTTCTTCTTCATCTGAAGCTCGATGGTTTTGAAAGGGTGCGTGACCACCTGTAGAATAAAACACAGCCCTGGAAATTGCATATGCACATTTGCATTTTCATGGTCCATATGGATAAGATAATTAAGATGCTCTACATGTGTTTTTTTTTGGGGGGAACCAACACAGACGGTCTATCAGCAGACCTATCTGTCATTGGGATTTGTCCTCAAGTGTAGCTGATGGCTAACCATGGACTGAGGAATGGACACCAAGTTCAAGTCCTTCAACCTGAGACAACTCCAACAGTGCCTTTTAGGATCAGGTGGCATTGCAGCTGCAACCACATTGTGGGCCAGGCCAGCCCTTCTCTCTTCCTCATTCTGTCTTTTTCATTTTTTTATTTGTTTCGAGACATGTTTTCTGTATGTAACCCGGGGTAGCTAGAAACATGTGCTGTAGCCTAAGCTGGCCCGGAACTCTTGCTCTCCTACCTCAGTTTCCTGATTACGGAGATCGTGGGAATGTGCTACCACACTCTGGTTTTCTTTCCTTATGAGCACAGCCCCTGAGAACACACCCCTAATAAGCATTTTGCATACAGTTCTCTGTTTCAGTCTTTGTCAGGAAATCGAAACTATCAGTCTGTGTAGTTTCTCTCTCTCTTTGAAGCTAAAGAAGGTACAAAAGAATTAGAAAAAATAGTCTCCTGTTCACTCTGTGTCCCCAGGTCATGAGAGAGGACACTGGTAGCTAAACATAATATTGAGCTTTCACTGCAATAGCCCCCAAATGAAGCTAACCATGCTGTCTGTTCTTGTCCTGAATCATGCTTAAGTATGCCCAATTCCACGCATTGTTTCCACATTCCTCCTCACTTAGGGAGAGCACCATCCATCTTTCCCCAAGCCAGTTACTATATTTATTCTCTATATATTATATATATTCTCTATATATTATATTATATATTATTCTCTATATACACAAATGTCCACAGAAAATCTATTCAAATTATGCAAATCAAGTAAATCGATGCATCTAAAAGAGAATGGAATAAAAGAAACAGAAAGCAAATATTCTTTCTTGTCAGAAAGCTATCTTCACTCCCAAGTTATTTCAGCATCATAGCTAGGATGTAGAATCAACCTCACTGCACAGAAACAATGAATGCTATTCAGCTTAAAAGGGTGAAATCTTGCCATGGGTCAGATTATATGATCTTATAGGACCCTGAATAATATAGGTGAAATAATCCAGACACAGATACAGCATAATCTCCCTCAGATGATGAACCTGCATGAGTTCAACTCATAGTATTGAGTCTAAAATGATGGTTACTAGAGGATAAGGAGAATGGGGTAGAAGGAGACATGGCCATCTCAGGAACTGAGTTACAGTCAAGTATGATGAATAGGTTCTGGTGGTCTGGTGGACAGTAGCTATGGTAAATACGGTGAATAATATGTTTTCTATTTTAAGACGTTTTAGCAGACTGGATATTTTTGTAACAGTGAGATCATACATGTTTGAGTTGAAAGATGTGCTACTACTTTACTTGATGACGCAAGTGTAACATAGGAGAATACGATATTGTAGCCTATAAACACAATTCTGAGCTAAGTGAAAATGAAATCGAGCTTAAACCTAACTGCAAAGGTCATATACTGTTCCTGTGAAGACGCCTGTAACACCTAGAAGAATCTCAGAGGTATGGGTACAAACCAAAGGTCATCAAAGGACAGAAAGTTACTGAGAACTGAAACAACAGCTTTTCAATGCTCATTGATATTGCTGGGGTTTTCTTTCCTACAGTAGACTGAAGAAGTGTGGTAAATCCTATTAATAAAAATGAGTGCTGAGGCTGTGGCTAATTGGCAAAGCAGACATTTAGTATATGGGATGCCTGAGTTTGACCCCTAGCACCACCAAAAGAAATAGAAAGCATTTTCAAAACAGAGGATTAAATGTGTCTCATAAGACAAGGCTACAAACACTTTCCTCTTCTCCGAAACAAGCAATTGGAAAGCATCACTTTGAATGGAGAAAATTTTGTTGAGATTTGTTTACTGTCTTGTAATTTTGTGTGGTAAAACAGATTTTCTCATGTTGCAATTTCTTATGATAAGCATAAAGAGGATTTAACTAAGTAAGATATACTAGTAGATTTACTGGCATATTGTTGAATAACCCCGTTTCTTATATTTGCATGAGATGAAAGTGAACATTTATTTTCTTCACAAGATAGCAAATTTGCCCTAGAAATAATATTTGTCTGGTTCGGTCATGATTTATTTATGAAAGGAAAAATAAAACAATAAAAATAGCATAAAAGAAGAAGACTGCACATCCCTACACTGCAAGGCTCCCAGTGGCAGCAGGACTAGCATGACTGTGGCTCTCCCTAGGTACCAACTGGAAATAATCCAGTGGGGAGGAAAGAAGGAATTTTGGTGTCTTGCAAAAATACACTACAACACCTTTGTAAATATTTTCAGAAGTGAAGTGAAGTGAATTTTATTTAACAAAATAAACTTGTTGGGTGTTTCCTGAAATGACAACAAGGAACATTTCTGTCAGTCTATCTACCTACCTATCTATCTATCTATCTATCTATCTATCTATCTATCTATCTATCTATCTCTATATATGTACCTATTTGTCTGTCTATCAGATAGAGTGTGTCTAATTAAACTTCTATCTCTTTAGTTTATAATGAAAAACAAAACACGGGAGAATGGAGAAAAGTCAATCCAGATGTAGAGTTCAGAGAGCAAATGCATGGTGTAGCTTATATTTCCATCTGTTTGATACCTAGGACACTGAAGCTCTAATATACAGTGATTACATATAAAGAATACAAGATCTTTTCCCAATCTGTTAGTTGCCATTTTGTCCTAATGACAGTCCTTTGCCTTACAGAAGCTTTGCAATTTTATGAGGTCCCATTTGTCAATTCTTGATCTTATAGCATAAGCCATAGGTGTTGTGTTCAGGAAATTTTCCCCTGTGCCCATGTGTTCAAGGCTCTTCCCCACTTTCTCTTCTATTAGTTTCCGTGTATCTGGTTTTATGTGGAGGTCCTTGATCCACTTGGACTTGGGCTTTGTAAAAGGAGATACCAATTGGACGGGAAGAAGTCAAACTATCAGTATTTGCAGATGATATGATAGTATATTTAAGTGACCTCAAAAGTTTCACCAGAGAACTACTACAGCTGATAAACAACTTCAGCAAAGTGGTTGGGTAGAAAATTAACTCAAACAAATCAGTAGGCTTCCTCTAGTCGAAGGATAAACAGGCTGAGAAAGAAATTAGGGAAATGACACCCTTCACAATAGTTACAAATAACATAAAATTGCCTGATGTGATTCTAACCAAGCAAATGAAAGATTTGTATAAGAACTTTAAGTCTCTGAAGAAAGAAATCGAAGAAGATCTCAGAAGATGGAAAGATTTCCCATGCTCATGGATTGGCAGGATTAGTATAGTAAAAATGGCCATTTTTCAAAAAGCAATCTACAGATTCAATGCAATCCCCATCAAAATTCCAACTCAATTCTTCGTAGAGTTAGAAAGAGCAATTCTCAAAATCATTTGGAATAACAAAAATCCAGGATAGCAAAAATTATTCTCAACAATAAAAGAGCCTCTGAAGAAACCACCATCCCTGGCCTCAAGCTGTATTACAGAGCAGTTGTGATAAAAATGGCATGGTATTGATACAGAGACAGGCAGGTAGATCAATGGAATAGAATTGAACACCCAGAAATTAACCTATGGTCACTCGGTCTTTGACAAAGGAGCTAAAACCATCCAGTAGAAAAAAGACAGCATTTTCAGCAAATGGTGCTGGTTCAACTGGCTGTTATCATGTAGAAGATTGCAAATTGATCCATTCTTATCTCACCAATGGCTGATGCTCTAAAATCAATAATTGATAAATGGGACAGTGTGGAGGGGTTAGAGAAAGGACTGAAGGAGTTGAAGGGGTTTTCAACCCCTTAAGAAGAACAACAATATCAACCAACCAGACCCCCCAGAGCTCTCAAGGACTAAACCACCAACCAAAAGAGTACACATGGACAGACCCATGTCTCCAGCTGCATATGTAGCAAGGGATGGCCCTGTTGGGCATCAGTGGGAGGAGAAGCCCTTGGTCCTGTGCAGGCTAGATGCCCCAGTGTAGGGGAATACCAGGGTGAGGAGACTGGGGTGGGTGGTTAGGTGGAGGAGCACCCTCATAGAAGCCGGGGGAGGAGGAGGGGATAGGGGATTTCTGGAGGGGAAATTGGTAAAAGGGTAACATTTGAAATGTAAATAAATAAAGTCTCCGATAAAAAAAAGAGAAGAAGAAACTGGAAAGGTGCAGCATCCCTATGGTTACTTGTCGCTGGGTATTGTTTTGGTTTGTTTTGGTTTTGGACAGAAAATTTTTTTGTTTCACTAACACAATATGGGGTGTGTGTGTGTGTGTGTGTGTGTGTGTGTGTGTGTCAGAGAGAGAGAGAGAGAGAGAGAGAGAGAGAGAGAGAGAGAGAGAGACTAAACCCATTTTATCATTAAGTTAAATGCATTAAAATCAACTGATCAACTATAGGATTTCACTCGGTTTTTGCTTTAATAAAAAGAATGTGGCTAAGTGATCTTTTAGAACAACAGTATAGAGAACTCGGGACAAGTTGCTCATGTGGTAACTAGCTAGTAGCAATAATTCTACATCAGTGAATACCTTAGTGATGACCACCTTCTGTTGAGAACGCCAAAACCGGACCAACCTCTCGCAAAGGTACAGGAACATGGGACCCACTATCCATTTCCAAGTCTGTAATCACACCAAATACAAAACAAGAAGAGTCCCGTGAGAGACTCAGAAGGAACAAAGTTTTACAAATCAGGTTAACCTTTGTAAGCTTGCTGAAACACTTACTACTGATAAGATTGTTTTTTAAGAGAGTGTATATGAAAATATCAAAAGTTAAAATGATCTGTTACGCTGCTAAGAGAGCTACATTGGGGTTATATATTACATAATCGGCATCTGTAGTGTGAAACTTTCCAATGAGGAACTTCCTGAAAGAATGAGATTTCCTCTTAGTGCCAACCCCTGAACTGGGACTAAGCCTACAACAGAGCAGGGATGGCTTCAGAATGAACCTGTCTCATTTCAGCAACATGATAGGTTTAATGAAATATTGCGATTTTTTCTCTCTGTCATTGAGTCTGTGATTAATCCATTGCAAGATGACAAATTTTGTGTAAGACATCAATATATCTTCAATATGCTTATAAATTCCAGGAGTCGTGCAATGCTTTTGCTATAGGGACGCACATGCGAACTCTAAGACTTCTCTCTGAGTCTCTAGACTTGCTTCATAAGGTTGTAGGCTCTCTATAAACATTTAGGTCCAACAGATCTATCCAGTTTGATCAGTTGCATTACTAACGTAGTATCTGAAGTACCAAAAATGTAAAAGATAACATCATCTCAATGGACTCTGAGGTAAAAAAAAAAATAAGAGCCTGTTTCCCATATGTCCTGGTTTGTTTTGTTGTTTTTGTTGGTTGGTTCTTACCAACTTGACATATGCTAGGGTTATCTTGGAAGAAGAATTTCAGTTGAGAAAATGCTTCTAGCCAATTCATACAGGAGACAAATGCAGACATAGCATGCTAATGGACAACCCTTGTACCTGTTTCTTGAGATTATCAATAACAGCACTATAATAGAAGCAATACAAATACATACCATAGGAGGGTTTCCGGCAAACTTTGGTACTGGGCACTCCTTTATTTTTCCCCATTCTTTGATTTTGTCTGCACAAACATCTAAATTATGCTCTTTCAAACTGTCCGAAGTCTGTCCACGTACAATTCGTCTGGTAAATTAAAAAGAAATTCCATGTCACTTAATAACAAAACAATAAGCTGCTTAAGTATTTTAGATTTTGGGGACCTGGGGCCTCATATATGCTAGGCAAGCACTCCAACGATGATCTGTATCCTCAGTGCTGATCGTGCACATATTGCAAATATCTTCATGGGAGCCCTGTGCTTTTTAACCAGTAACACCCCTTTTATGTAAGACATGGAAGTAAATGAGATCATGTGATCTTGTACAATAGAAAGCTGTGCAGATGGTACAAAGACCATTGCCTGTAACATTGTAGTGTGTGTCTTGGGTTACCAATACATGTCTTGTCAAAGACAGAATGTGCTTCTTTTCAACTGCCATTTTTGTGTATAAACAAACAGAACCAGGGAAAACAGTCTGATTGTTAACCCAGGGGGTGCCTCTGCACAAAATTGAAAAGTTTTCTCTGTATGTGAAGATACTTCTATAAGCCAATCATGTGGCCAGCAGGAAGTAGATTGCCTTTCATCTTTTGGACAGGCCTTGGTATATACTGGACAACACATATAGCCATACATAGTGACTCTGAGGTAGCAGAGTGCTTTATTTGTAAATCCCTGACTTTTGTAGGCCAGGCATGCTGCTCACTGTAATCCCCACATGCTAAGGCAGAATGTGATTTGAGGATTCCTGGGTGGTCGACTCTACATAAAGAGATTACATCTGAAAAATGTTTTCGAAATGGTATCTTTCTGGGAAAATTTGACCATCCTCACAGATATGGACACCAGTACTGTACTTCTTAAAGTGCATAGACACTGGCTCAACTCAATAATAATCAAGTAAGCATATGTTAGAATATTACACAATTCTGGGTTAGCACGAAATGGATTAAGTTATTAAAAAATAAAAATGACATGATCTTCAGAATATATTGAGAGATGAGACATAGATATCCATTTGTAAACTTCAATTGTAATACCCATAATTTAACATAACATTTAGTGTGTTCTGAGAATGGTTTAATTGAAGGTCATGTCCCACCCCCCACCCTTTTGTAAAACAGGGTCTAATTAAGTGGCCCTGGTTGGCCAGGAACTCACTGTGTAGACTAATCCCTTCCCATTCCTAAGCTAGGTTTCCATGAAGAGACTGTCCTTGTATAAGCACTTGCTTTGAGCTTGGCATGAGGGAAAGTACTCACCACCAATTATCTCAGTTAACCTGTGGAATAAGCTTGAGAAGCAAGTATTCCTTTGCAACTTTACACCAAGGTACTAAGCCAGCATGATTTGTTGATAACATTTCTGTTTTTGACCCAGATAGCCTTGACCTTAAATCTCAATTCTACACATTCATACTTTGATAGTCTTGGTGAAATTAACTTCTCTTGAGCTTCAGTTACTCTATCTCCAGTACAGGTATATTTCTTCATTAAAGACTGAATTGAGTGCTCAATGGACGTGGCTTGTGAAACAGGTCAAGTACAAAGCAGGAGTCTGAGACATAGTAACTACAAAGAGTCTTGATTTTTCTAGTTAATGTGGGGACTAAACTGGAAGCAGTGGGATTAGTAAAGTGGGGAGGGGAAGACAAGCTTTCTCCCTTGAAGGATTCTCTGAGATAGCTGAATTGTGAGCAAGTTCCAGGGAAAGGCACTCGGTTGCTTTAGGAGACTCAGCAGATCCTCCACTCCTACAGACCTCTCAGTGCTTAGAAAGAGTTTCACAGTGGTGCAAATCAGGAAGTAGGTGAAGAATGCACACAGAAGTTGGCCACAGTTGTTTTTCTTCTATCCTTCCTCTTTTCACTCTCAAGACTTGGTCACCCCTAGTTTACTTGAATTGAGCTTTGCATATTCTCTTTCCCTCCCCCTGTGTTCCTGGAACTCTATACCCATTATGGAATGTTCCTGGCCTTGGCTTTTATGTGCAGGTGGTGCGAAAGAGTAGAAAAAATGAAACTTGATATTAAAGCAGTTTTTCCAAGCATAAAGTCAAGCACTGTGTGTCCTTATGAGAGTTTTCACCGCAGCCCACTCAAAACCACCTGTTCTCTAGGCTACTCACCAGCCTGGAGTGGCTTGGCCCACATTTTACCATTTTTACCTTTGGGTTCCACATCTACACATGAGATGGTTAAAAGAAACATTGAATATCAAGTTCTTAGTGCTGAACATAGAGTTTGGTGGAAGTTAATTAGTTTTTATCATATTTGAAATTTTGAAGGTAATGCCCATGTATTTTTCTAGCTAGCATTCCTCCCTAATTCCTGAGGTAGATTCTCATACCCAGTAGGAAACCAGTAGTGATTCAGCTACTGCTGAAACTGCTTCAGCTGATTAATCACTAATTCCTCTACCTTGGGATTTTGCCTAACCTACTCATGATTTATCTGTAGGAAGCATTGAGGTGGTCATCCAAGACCAAACCAATGATTTCAGTAAAGTATGGCCATGCAGAGAGTAGACTACCTTTCTTCTCTTTAGGCAAGAATATAGTGGGCAATCTACACAAATAATGGCCTTGAGACAAACCATAGTCAGTGTATTTTATACACGAGGTATATATTTCAAGCTTATTTTAAATCACCCATTATGAATTGCATGGGTACAATAAGAAAGCAAAAACCATTGCTGGGGTTTTTTGGGGGGAGGTTGTCTTTTTTTTTTTTTTTGACTGACCTCAACTGTTCTCTCCTGTGCCTTTCCTTGGTCAAAACATCTAGAAAGTGAAACCAAAGTATTTGGCAATGGAGTTAGAGAACTCACTCAGCTCCATGGATGGCAAGGCCGATGAAGAAGATCACAAAGAGATGGTGTGTATACCAGAACACTTCAAAGTAAGACCTCCGAATGGTTTTGGTGGAGGATGTGATGATCAATATAAGACACAGTGTGATGACAATTCCTGTGATGCCAGCCAACCGAGTCACAGCCACATACAGGCCCCCTTCAGGGTTCTGGAAAATAGAAACACACAAGCTCAGAACTGTAAGAGTATCCATTTTAAAGCTGTTTATATAAGGCATTTCCAGTCCCTTTGGTTATTATAATTATATCTCTCAGTGTTGAGATTTCCAAATTTAAATTGTCTTACATTATTGGGGAGTCACAGATAAAGAACAACATTCAGATGATTCTAGTGGAGTTTGACTTAGTAAAAGGTGTCTTCAAAATGTCTCATGCTCTCTCTCTCTTTGACTTGGAAAGGCTACAGTACATAGTTAGCCAATGAATTCTTACTACACCTTCCACTGGAGGCTGGCTTCACTATGTGTAGATGCTTAGATGAGAGTTTGGGGGTAAAGTTGACCTTATAGATGGTCTTTCACTATGTCTACTTTCAGGTAACAGAAAAAACATGGTAAAAATGTGTAGAACCAGAGAATAGGTGCTCTAGAGCAGACTGGGATGCACAGAGTTGCACAGGGTCAGGGCGAAGATATCCCTGCCCCCAGGCCCCGTGAGACTGGCCCCCACCTTTATTGTCTCCAATCTCGGAGAATTCTATTGAACAAAGATGAGAAAACGTCATATACTCAGGCATACACAAACCAATCTGAGAGTTTGTACTCATAATTTGTACTGACTAAAGGAAAGGGAGCTGGATGCCAACACCGACACTCATTGGTTATTTGACGAAGGCTTCTCAGGGAGCAGTAATTGTCCAGATGCTTTCAGATCACATCCTTACACAAAGAGAAACTTCAAGTCTCAAGGCAGTCCTTAGAAGAGGAGGGGGCTTTAGTGATTGAAAAGGAAAACATTCTGGAGGAAACACAAAGCCAGTAAAAGTGACCCAAGGAAATCTGGACAGATCATGACAGTGTTTGTTCAACTAATATGTTCAATATAACTCATTGAGAAAACAATGAGCAATGGAAAGAAAAATCATCCATGATATAACAGAAAAAAAGGATGAGTCATGCCAGCTTCTGTCATGTCAGTTTGAATGTAAAATTTGGGGCAAAATTAAAGTTCTTTGTTTTGTAGCTGTTTTTGTAAACATGGAAAATGTGTTTGAAATTCAACTGGGGAAGTTGACTGTCTCCCTAAGCCACTGGGTTCATAAAAATGGCATAAGCTCCTTTCTGAATATAAGAACCGGGGGGTAGGAGATATTTTTTACATTTATATTCTAAATTACTAGCAAACTTTCTTTGTTGGTTTTTATGGAGAAATTATTGGTTTTTTTTCATTCAGTAAAATGAAGTCCTCTGTTCTAACAGCCCGGCAAACAACTGAATCAGAGAAGGGAGGCTCACCTTGATTTTTTCTCTAGCAAAATTGAGATACTCTTCATTTTCTTTGTCTCCAATGTTAGAGAGTGCTACTGAATATGGGTCCGAAGTCCCGACTCTGGCATTCACACACCACTCCACGTTGAACAGATGTGCAATGGTGTGAATGGCTGAAGAGGGCAGGGAAAAGACACAATGAGGGGAGAAGGAAGTACCACATCAGTTCTGCCTATAGCCTCTAACTCTCAAGAGAACCAAAGGGATGAGGCCTAGGATTCAGTAAAGACACTGGGTCCCAATAACCACAGAAGTAAGGCAAGCCTAGTAGGTCAGCTTCGTTCTGCCTGTGCTACTGTGGAAAAACCATACAGCCTTTCTGGTATTGGTTCCCTTATTTGTGAAATGAAGGGGTTGAACTAATGTTTCCAAAGAGCCAGCCAACCAATTTTTAAGAGTATACATTTGATAGATTCACAGCTTCTCTTCTTCCCTCATGTGTTTGTGCTCAAATGAGAAAAGCACCCATGTAATGTCTGCTTCATCATCTCCAGAGAGTAGTGGTGGGCATAATTGAATTAATACAAACTTACGACCATCAATCAGCATGAGTCTCTTAAGTTAAAAAGAAATTGCTCGCCTAACTGGGCTGCCTTGTCTGGCCTCAGCAAGAAAGATGTGCCTAGTCCTACAGATACTGATGTGCCAGGGTGAGGGAATACCTAGTGGGAGGCCTCCCCCTTCTCAGATGAAAAGGAAGTAGGGGAGGAGCTGCAGGAGGGGTGACTGGGACTCAGTCCTTATCACTCAGTCCTTACATTAAACCAATGAAATAAGTGTGTTTAATATTAGCTCATCTAAAAGATGAGGGAACTAGGGCACTGTTTGCTTTAAAACCTTGACCAAAGTAATCTAAGCCAAAAAGAAGCTGAATTAGGAATCAAATCCAAGCTATGTGGCACACATGTCTGGATTCTTACTGGTATAGCATGCTAATTTCTAACAGGATCTTGTCACTCATCTCTTTTAAAGCTTTCTTTACCACAACTCAAAGTTCTATAAAATCTGGGAGAAGAATCTGGAGTCAGTAAAACACCTCTACGTTAAGCTCATTTTTCCTCAGTAAAAGATAACACTCCCCACAGGCAGAGTAAAGGGCCTTTTTCTTCATTCCTATGCGTGTCTACTTCCTGGCAAATAAATTGTGTAAGTGAATTCATGAAGATTGTGTAACAGTTCTAAGAACACTCTTTGCCACAACAACATCCCCACCACAATCATGATAATAATATATAATATACCACATATTGTATACAAACAATGTATTATATACATATTACACATTGTATACAAACATAGTATGATATAGTAATAATTACTAAGGTATACATATGATAAGGGTTTTATTAAGATATTTTCAATTTATGGCTCATAGTTCGGCAGATTTATTGAAAAATCGACAAAGTCCACATCCATAGCAAAGCATTTGTAGAATGGATAAAAATGTTTGTGTGTTCACTAGCAGACATTTTTTATACTAAAATAATAGGAAATGGTGGGAACAGGAAGTCAGACTGTATAGCATATTTTAATTTTATGTATCTAGGAAGAACTTATGGTTAAAAATTATTCAACCCAAGGTATGAATCCTAACATCAGGAAATGGAGTTTGAATGATTTTGACCTAAACTCATCTGACCACAACTTAATGGACCTGCATACATTTATCCAAGATCACTCTGTGCATTTCAAATGTCTTCTGAAACTTACCCGTGTGAAGTGCTATCATCCAAGCTACCATCTTATGGAAAGTAAGGTTCCTGTCCAGTTGTCTTCGAATTCTGGTTGAGCAACACTTCAGATGGAGAGAAAAAAGAATGGTAGAAATTATTCATGTGAACGCTTTCTGTGTCCCAGATGCTTGACACGTAATTCTCATAGCCACTCTATAAAGACAGGTTTCCACCCATTTGGTTGATGGCAAGACTGAGACAGTCATCCCTCCCAGTTCAGACAGCCAACTTAAGTCATACGTTTCCTCTTCTCATACTAGTGACACGAGGCCTTGTCTCAAATACAGTTTTCCTTGTCCAAAGTTTTGAATTTTGACAAAATATATTTCTAGTTTTAATTAATTTATTTAATAAACAGGTATCTAAAACTTCATGAAGAGTTGACACATTCCTAAGAGTCTGGTAGAGACAAAGATGAGTGAAAAATTCTAGAACAAGTGAATATGTCCTTGCACAGTTGCTCATATATTCTTTAGGAGGGTGGAAATGGATTCACATGTTCATTTAGGCCAGAGACATTACAAGGAACATCATTGTCATATATTAATAATAATAATAATAATAATAATAACAATAACAACAACTAAGAGTTACTGAGAGCTTGTGAAAGGAACTGCTTTAAGCCTTTTACAGTTTGACTAAGGAGGGTCCATTATGATTGCTCTCTAGCAGTTAATGAAAGAAAGGTGGTTGGTGATCTTGCCTCATAGTGACATAGCCTAGTGAGTGGCACAGATGGAATTTAAATTCAGCCTGTCCGAGACTAGTGTGAACCAATATTGCAGTATTTTATCATTTATATGGTACCTTGACATTCAGAATAGAAAGTGAGTCCGTATCCTAGTACACTTGGCTCACCTGCATATGGTAGAGTGCATGGGTTTGGATCTGGAGTCAATGAATGCTCAAAGCAGGGAAGGCAAAACCTCGTAACAACTAGCCACGTGCTTGTTCTAGCTGCTCTGCTCCACAAATGTAGTGACACAAGAAAGTCAAAATTCTTGAACGACATCAGTGAACTTCTCAATCTGAGGTATTGTGAATACATTGGTCTAAATATCCCATTCAATTTAAATAAGGAGGTTACTTATTTTTAATGAAATATTTTGATTTTGCACAAAAAATATGATTGTATGGAAAATTGTATCTGCGCCATTGCTTCTCAGTGCACCGCACCAGCAAGGTGGGAAGGCTGCATAAAAGATGACACTTGGAATCACAAAAGTCCTGGAAAGGAAAACCATAAGGATTCCAGATAAAGGAGAAACGCTTTATCAAGTGGACTGTGTGATCCACACAATTTACCTATCACTTAATACAATAATGTGTGCATTTTTGTCTGTGTTATAAATAAAATATTAAAATTTCAATTTGGCTAGGATTCCAGTCTATTATTTGTCTATCAAAAGTCTATGCCCCTTTCCCTGAAATCAGATGCAAGGACACCATCATTAGTATTCTAAGTGTCTCAAAATCAGATTCAAGAATTGAAGTATTAGGATCCTTAGTGGAAAGTGGTCAGAGAAGCTGAGGCTAGAAGAACAGGAAATAGAAGGGCAATTAATCAACGAAGGGTCCATTATCATTTGGCTAGCACTGTCCTTTAACAGCGGGCTCGTTCAGTCCTGAAAACTCCTACAGTTTTAAGGAAATAGCACCCTGTTTCTTAACTGCCACATTCCTCAGGTTTTAATAGTCCTTCTGGTAAGCAAAATTCTGGAAGAACTTGTGCAATCTTCCCCCCTTGAGTTTGGATGGGACCTGTGTGGATGACGTGTGGTTTTGTTATATTATATTAATTATATTATATTATATTATATTATATTATATTATATGGCGGATTCTGCAGATGTAAAGTTCAAACTTGATTTAAAGAGGGAGCTCCCCCAACCCATGGTGATCTGACACTATCACATAAACTCTAGAAGTCCAAAGTAGAGGAAGTCAGAGATTTGAAAAACAAAAAGAATTTAAGGTACTATTGCTGTCTGGAAGACGGAGGCAGGTACATGGCAGGGGGTAATAGGGCCTGTGGAGTCCAAAAGTGGCCTTGGGATGGCTGCTAGCTAGGAAACAAGGACCACAGACCTCAAATGAACAGATCTTTGCTAAGAAGGAGACTGGAAGAGGTTTTGTGTTTGTTTGGTTGTTGTTTTATTTGTTTCACTTCATTGTACAGAACTGAGGTTGGAACCCTGTGCATGCCAGAAAGACACCCTATCTCTTCCGAGCCTAGACTCTCAGAAGACTTGCATTTTTCTCTCAGTTTCACAGAAAGCTGGACCTCTTTTTTTTTTTTTTTGGTTCTTTTTTTCGGAGCTGGGGACCAAACCCAGGGCCTTGCACTTCCTAGGTAAGCGCTCTACCACTGAGCTAAATCCCCAGCCCCATGAGGCTTGTTCTAAACCAATACATCTGTGGCAATTTGTTGCACAGAACTTACGATTATTAGCATCTTTCCTGGAGTGGTAAACTGTATTGGACACTTAAGAATCATAGGTTTGTCCAGGCAGTGAGCAGTGGTGGCTTTTAATCCTGCACTCAGGACACAGAGGCGGGTGGATCTCTGCATTTGGGGCCTGCCTGGTCTACAGAGTTTCAGGACAGCTAGGGCTACACAGAGAAACCCTGTCTCAACACAACACAACACAAAACAAAACACAACAAAACAAAACAAAGAAAAGGATAGCAGGATAGGAATTAATTTAGTTAGTTGAAAGCAGTGATGAATTACATTTGAAAGTAAGTTCTGCCTTCACATGTATCCGTATATGGTGAGTCACAGACCTACCACATAATTGTAGGACAGGTTCTTCACATATTTAATCATCAAAGCTCTTTCCTAGGAGGCATGTATTCATTTAGAGAGGCTTTTTATTAGAATCAGATGTTATTTTGCACCATTGCGTACCTAAGTTCTCCATTACCTGTAGCCTGGCTCTGCAGCTAGAGGGCAAGCATTTCAAACAAAGATCAACATGCTACCTACTTTAAAAAGTGTTCTTTAATGATTCATTGATCATACAAACAGGTCACACTTTAACCACCTCGGAAATAAGATCACTAAGCCCATCTGCATTCACTGCTGTATAGTTTCTATTTTCTTGAAGAAGGGGTGAGAGGAGTAAATTCGCTAGCCCCTGCATCCTAACAAACTTGAAGAGAAACAATGTGGCTTTATTAGGCTCCCTATGGCATTCCCTCAGCAATATCTTTGTCACTATTAGCATCAATAAAATTTGAAAAATAATAGATGTTGATGCCCCTTACAAACCTTTGACACAAACACTTAGAAAAATAATAAATGCAGGGTCGGAGCATCAGAGGGATCTGATGAGGTAATACAATGCCCATTCAGAGATAACCGTTATGGCTTAAGATCCAGTGAACTCAACGCACATTGTAGTCAAAGAAAAAACTAATGAGTCAGAGAGCAACGGGTCCCACCAGGGCAGCAAGTCTTCATCCCACCCCGACTCCTGTGTGGTCAGGAATGGTAAACAAAGGATGCTGGTACTAAACTTTCGAGAAAATGATCTCCTCACCACTTCCTGAAAAGGGGGCAGGATGATCAGCTGGTAAGGTTTGAAGGGAGGTCTTTATTCTCTGAGATTCTGTTCCTCCTTAGTCTACAGAGAGCATGTGGGTGCTTTGACTCACCTCTGAGTTATTGCCAGCCAGCTCCCAACTAGCCAAGCTGTCATCACACCTTACAGCTTCCACAGGGAACGATCGCTTAGCTCTTGTCCACTGCCTCCTAAAGGGAAGTTTCTCTCTTACTGCCACCAAAAGCCTTGCCCAACTTTGATCAGCTATCATTATAGTGCAAGGGCAATTGTTGGGACATTCTGGCAAATTTCTAGGCTGTATTGAAACGGAATTTCAAAAGTATGAAAAGTGGAAGTAAAATAAATTACATAGTTAATAGGGTATACTGTGGGCTTTTGTAACTCCATCACATGTATACTTGATCGTACTGTGCTTGTCTTGCAAATTCATAAATATTTTAGGTGAAATGTCAAAAGCTAGGCTTATATCTACCTACAAAACGCAGGCAAAGAATCTGACAGAAACATTGGCACATGGTGGCAGTAAAAACGCATGAAGAATGCCACTTTGCATGACACTCCTCATAATTTTGAAAGCCCATACTTAGTCTCTAGCTCTTCCACAAGACTCTAAGCTCCTTGAACTATGGCTATCCGTCTTTCCTCACACTGTGTCTCCAGTTATTAGGACACAGAGAGACCTCTAAAGGGGAACTACTCAGTAATTGACACATTTAATTAATTAGTTTTATTTTTACTAAAAATATACCTATTCATTCTCCTTCCCCCCAACCCTGGGGACAGAATTTAGGGCCTTTCACACTTGCCCTGTTCTTCACTGCTGAGTTGCAGCTCTACCTAGGAGAGTATCTGTATGCTTAATTAGGAGGCCACAAGGTTAGAGGAAGAGCCACGAAGAGGCCATCTGATCCCGAGACTTTAGAAGACAAAAGACCTTTTCACCTTCCTGTTTGATTCTGATCTGAAGATTAGAACTGTCACAAGTTCCAAAGTTGTTTCTACACATCAAGCTGAGGTGACTAAAGGTTCAGCAGATGGTTCTGCATGTTCAGGCCTAGCCTTTTCTCACCGCCCTTGAAAAGCTAGCTAAGAGCCTGATGCTCTCCTTGTTTGTTTGCTTGTTTGGTTGATTGGGTTTTTGGTTTGGTTTGGATTTTGTTTCTTGTTTGGTTAGGTTTTTTTCTTTTTCCTTTTTTTTTTGTTTGTTTGTTTGTTTTTGGAGGAGGGTAAGGTTCCACAGCCAGAGGGCTTTTCCCCGTCCTGGTAAACCCTGAAGGTTTCAAAACCAGAGTCTGCATGATTCAGACCTCTAAAACTGAACTGAAATTCTACACCTGTTAAGTTAGCTCAGTCCTTAAGTTATAGCCCAATCAGACCAGGTTACTTAGCAGGTTCAAATACGCATATTAAACAGAGCCAGGGGGACACTTCAAGGTGTTTAGTTGACACATACAAAAGTGAATAGTCTCTGGGAGCAAAATGACCTGGTTTTGAATTCCAATACTCCTATTTGTATTCCAACCTCGCATCCTTGACATGAGTTCCAATGGAGCTCGGTGAGCTGCTGCTGTTACAGTTTCTTTTTTATTTTTATTTTTATCCTTTTTCTTTTTTCTTTTTTTTTATTAACTTGAGTATTTCTTATTTACATTTTGAGTGTTATTCCCTTTCCCGGTTTACGGACCAACATCCCCCTAACCCCTCCCCCTCCCCTTCTCTATGGGTGTTCCCCTCCCTACCCTCCCCCCATAACCACGCTCCCCCCATCAATCCCGTTCACTGTCGGTCCAGCCTTGGCAGGACCAAGGGCTTCCCCTTCCACTGGTGCTCTTACTAGGCTATTCATTGCTACCTATGAGGTTGGAGCCCAGAGTCAGTCCATGTATTATAGTCTTATCTAGTTTGGTGGCTATATATGTATGGACCACATGTTGGGCAGTCTCTGAATGGGTGTTCCTTCTGCCTCTGTTCTAAACTTTGCCTCCCTATTCCCTCCCAAGAGTATTCTTGTTCCCCTTTTAAAGAAGGAGTGAAACATTCACATTTTGGTCATCCTTCTTGAGTTTTATGTGTTCTGTGCATCTAGGGCTGTTACAGTTTCTAACATCAGTCACAACATACTCACTCATTTAAATCCCAATCAGAAAAAGTAGCTTTGTTTGCAAACTCCAGCTTTCAGATTGCCAACCTCAGAAGGAAGGGCATGTTATACCCAACAAGATCATTGATTTTGAGGGAAGGGAATTGGGAAGGGTAACAGAAGTGGTAGTATGAAGGTACCAGTAGCAATTCAGGGGGAAGAAGAATATAAATGGGGATGGGTGACAATTAGGGAGGAGAGGTGGTGGGGAGGCTCATCAACCAGAACAAAGTAGGTACAAAAATGCCCTAAGGAAAAACATCATTATTTTGTGTGCTAATATAAATAAATAAATAGGGGAAATTGTACTTCTGTTTGAAGATGTATCTAGTTACAGAGCTTGGCTTTTCTCCAATTTACTACTGCTATTAAAGATTCTCATAAGGGTATTCCCTGTGGGTGAGAAGATGCCCCAAAGCTGACATTTTATATGTGCTGTTCATGGGACGTGACCAAGGCAATGCAACTCCGGGTTATGGGGTAACAAGATTTCTTAACTGACCACCTCCGTGAAAACACTGCCTGTTTTTCAGGCTTTACTTCCTCTAAATAAAAAGTATTCAGATGGGGATAGGGAGATTTTTTTTAAGTTCCCAAATCATGTCTCCATAAAAACAAAAAGATATTACACAATGGTGTCATTTAGCAAGCCTTCATCTGGCTCATGTGTTATTTAAAAGATGGGTAGCTTGGTAGTCAGCCTTGCAATCTAGTGAGATTTCATCTATGTGGATCCTTCCATTCAGTAGATTATTTGGAAAGCCTTCTGATGAATGGCTAACATCAAGCGCTATTATTGGGTGTTGCCTTGGTTTACAATGAACAAGTATGACGCATCAAATTAATGATTTAAATAAAGGAGCTTCATCACAGTATTTTCCGGAGACAAGGCTCTTTCCAGAGAATCTTAAAGGATTTGTGAACATTCTTTTGATTATGTTTGTTTGACTTGTTGTTTTGCTGCTGGACGAAGTGACTCTAATACTTTGCTTAACTATTTATGGGTTTGCAGGGCTGAAAGTGGGTTCAGGGCCTCTGGCATTCTAAGTTAATGCTTTACTACTGAGCAACCCCTTCTTCCCAAGTCTTCATGTAAAATGAGACCCCTGAGAATGGAGTTTAAGGAGTATGTTTAAGACAAAAGGGTATTTTATAAAGTAGTGGGTAATATCAAAGTTTAATTGTTGTCCACTCATCCCATTTGAGCAAGTTGAGTGCTGTCTTTTCTTAAATAAAAACTCTTTTTTAAAAAATTAATAGGAATTTTATATGACTAGGGAAAGGAGGCAACGTCGTGAAAAGCCAAGTTGTACCTGTGACTGATAACTTAGTTCAGATATTCGGTAGCTGTCAAATGAAGTGTTGCTTCTTTAGCAGTACATTTAAGTTTCTGGTTTTCCCAGCAGAATCCTTTCTTTCTTCCCCAGCCTTATCTTAGACATTTTGCACATTAAAATTACTGTACCCTCATGGAAATAGTTTTCGGGCCATTTTCTTTTAAAAGTGATTTTTAATTCAAATACTGTCAAATTTTAGGAAAGAGAAAGACAGACAGAGGAGGTGGGTGGACATGTTTGTGTGGTGACCAGAGGTCAATGCCAAGTGTCTCGATTGTTCTCCATCTTATTTCTGAAGCAAAACATCTCACTGAATCGGGAGTTCACCAACTCTGCAGAACTAGCTGGCCAGTGAACTACAGGTCCCAGGAGGCACTAACCCCTTATATTTATCAGGAATAGCAAAACATTCAAAGTGAAACAATGACTTGCTGATATTAGGTTTTAAAGACGAGTTACACAGAAATATATCCTAACCAAGCTCGGGATGTGGCATGTCCTTAGCTTGAGTGACATGCTCAACCTGTCCAATTGTTTCTATTTCTCCCTATTGAAAACATGCCACATCCCTTTTTTCTCAATCCATACGAAGCTGACTATGTCCATCTTCATTTTCCAAGTACAGAAATGTTCACAGAAGCTAAAGGAAAACAATTTATCCATCAAATCACACACTGGGGCTGGGGATTTAGCTCAGTGGTAGAGCGCTTACCTAGGAAGCGCAAGGCCCTGGGTTCGGTCCCCAGCTCCAAAAAAAAAAAAAAAAAAAAAATCACACACTGGCAAAATATTATCCTTTGCTTTTCTTTTGGTGTTGACCACTCAATCCACAGCCTCATGCATGGTTGGCAGACCCTATACCATTGAAGTGCATTTCCTACCTGATAAATAGATTACATTTAAATAGAATGCAATAAAGGTTGACTCAGAAAGTACTATACTATTTCGGATTTTTGTGAATAAGGTTTTCTCACATCTTCTGTGCTTTTGCCCATGCTATCTTCTCCATATATAATACTTTTCTACTTCATCAGCAAAGCCTATATGTTGATTAATCCTCACCTGCCCATTCTCAGGCTACTTTCTCTCCAAGACCTTATTTTAAATGTTTTATGGGACTCAACATATTTTGCTCTATACCACATTTATTTGAACATGTGTGCTAAATCAGTATCAATAACTTAATTTTCATTTTCATATAATGCTACCAGTAAAAAAAAATATGAAGAGTCCTACAGCTTTAAAATACTGTGTCTACATCAATGTGTTCATTAAAGCGTTTATATGAAGGCAAAGGGGACTCTGGGCACATAGAAAGCTCTAAAATCTCGAATCCTGTGGAGCTAGCAATGCTTTTCTTGTCTTTCGTTTTTTGTTTTTTAAAACAGGATCTCACTATGCAGCTGAGACTGGCCTAGAACTCACTATGTGGCCTGGGATGGTCCCAAACATAAAATAAGCCTGTCTCAGGCTCCTCATGTTGGAATCATAGGCATATGCCAACATAGGAGCAAACTTTTCCGAATTATATTTTGCTGTTTTGTGCAGTGATTGGATTTGCTTGAGACATACAGAAAATATGTTTTCTCTGATATGATTTTAAAAACATTCTTGAACTCTTTGTTCCTAAATGTTGTGTGTCTGGCTCATAAAACCCTACGCATGTATACTTACTTCATTACTATTGCTGGGAAATAGTTTTTAGCTGCTTTTTATAATTTTCAAGTTAAATGATATTTCAGGAAACTCTGCCCTCAACTAGTATAATGTATGGTGTGTGTGTGAGTGTGTGAGTGTGTTTGTGTGTGTGTGTGTGTGTGTGTGGTGTGTCTGAGGGAGTATGTGTGTATGTGTGTGTGTGAGTGTGTGTATGTATGTGGTGTGTGTGTGTGTGTGTGTGTGTGTGTGTGTAGAGGTAGATGCTGACACAAATGATGTGTATCATAGCATATGACATGACATAACTCCAGAATATTCTACACAAGATGAGCTTTACAGAGCATTACTTGACTTTTCCTTGGAAAGAGCATTTGGTGTGATTGATAGCTTTGACAATCTGGGGCACTAGACAGAATGTTTGCTCTTACCGCACTGGAACCCCTGAGGAAGGAGAGGAGATTCCGACACACTGGCAGCAAGATCAGCATGCAGTTGAAATTCAGGCAGGCTGCAGGTGCCCGGGCCAGAGCCAGTGCTGACTAGACGAGAGAGAAAAGACAGGAGAGAGGTTGGTGAGCAGAATACCTGTACTCTTCTTTCCCAGAGTCTCATCATGGGACACTAAAAGCTCCTTCAAGAGATCAGGAAAGAAGCACAGGAGTTTCTCTTAGGAGCTACTTGTATGCTTTATTTTAACTTTGAAACAGCATTTTTACCCCAAGTCAACACTTTAAGTCTCACACCTGAGAAGAAGTGGGACACATTTACTTTGAGTTCTTGTTTATTCCCCTCCAAGACCACACTTTTTAAGCTTTCCTATGCATTCTTTATCACAGATCTCTCTTTCCATTCCTTTCTCAATCACAGAATATCAGGTGTTTCCTTTGTTTGAACTACACTCCACCTTATCTTCTTGAGACGGGGTCTCACCTTGAACCGGGAGTTCACTATCTTGCCTAGTCTGGTGTTCAGCAAGTTTTACTGTCCCAACTACTCCCCCCTTCTCAGTAGTAGAATTATAGGTGCATGTGGCCACACTTGAGTTTTTACATGGAAGCTGGGGTTCTAAACTCTTGTCCTCATGTCTGTGTAGCAAGAATTTCTACCCTTTGAGCCTCCTCCACCCCGCCTCTTATATATTCAATATATTTTAAAGTAAGTTGCATGCCTCAGCTTACTTCCTCCTAAATCTTTAAGCACATATACTATTAACATGAGGTCAGTATCAAAACTAGATCTTTCATTTGGAACATTTCCCTTAACACTTAGACCTTCACTGTAACTTAGGTTGGTATGGTGTAATGCTTGGGCAAAATTGGTTTAGCAATATCTGAAGATGTTGCCTATTATACAGGGAAAGCAGATCAGCATTAATGCATTAAAGACAATTTTAATAATGTCATGATTATTTGATATGACTTATACATATGATTATAACATAATATTAATGTAAAAAAATATGATGTGCCCCAAATGATATGAACCACCAAACTTAGAAAAAAATAAGGAAAATGTCAATTGTCATACCAGTGTCACCCCTGTACAAATGGCTCCTAGTAGGCTTTCCATTGTAGAGATAACTTATGTTAAGCTCAGTATATTGGTGGATAGGGATGTGGCAAGGACCTTCTGCCATGCACTTGTTACACTGGCAGACCATAAGAGACTTACCAAAGAGTTGCAACTGGGGGATAAAGCTGGTGGTGTTGTCTTAGTTGGTCAGTAGATTTATTCAAAGTCTTAGAAAGGAAGACATATAAGTACAGCTGCTGTAAGTCTGAACTGGCCAGGACTGCGTGAGGCAGAAGTTATACTCACCCCAAGAAGTTTTCGAGTGTAATTATATTTAGGCTCATCGTCATAAACCTTGTAATACTTGACAAAGAGGAAGACATTCAGCCCCAACCACACCAGCTGCACAAACAGAAAAAGTTGTGTGAGGTTTGTATCTCTCAATAGATTCCGTATGAGACTGGAGGCAAATGAAGGGCAGGACTTCCCCAAGTTCAGACTCTGGCATAGGTCTGGGTGTGCCCAGCTCAGGGCCAGCTCTTTCCTATCCCAGCACCTCTACACTTTTCAGGAACTAACTTTACCTTCCTTCATTGTGATTGCCTCACTACCTGGTCAACATACTGAATTAATATCTGTCTGTCTCATCTCTTTTCTCTTTCCTCTTCTTTTCATCTAAACTTCAGACAGACGGGTAACAGTGATTGGAGAGTAGAGAGCAGATGGAAATAAGGTATTGTTCTTGTCTCCTGACCTGTAGGAAACTGAACTCAGTGCTCACAGACTCTAGTCTCCTGCTTGCGACACACTCAGCTTACCATTCTATTGGAGAAGTTTTCCTTTAGCATGGACAAGGGGTGAAGGTCATGGAATTTAAAAGTAAAATAAATGCTCTAGGTTTGAAGTACACATTGGATCCCAACAACAACCTCATCAAGGAATGGTACTAGTAGCTCAGTCTTCTACTTCAGCTCCATAGAATTTTCCTTAAATAGTAAATTATCAGTTGCTATTAATATTAACTACTTAATACCCATGGACGCTTCCTTCTGAACAGTGTGTCTTTTTACAAACGATTGCTACCAAAACTCCATTTCTTATGTTGCCATGCTCCCTAACTCTGTATTTCTAAGCCACATTTTACTTTCACATATATGCATAGATAATATAAAAGATCACTTTCTGAGAAAACTGTAATTAGAATGAAAGTTAAGAGTTCAACTTGTTTCTTAAGTGAGTAACCTGCTCTTAAAATGGCAGCGAGGACTCAAGACTAGAGTTTCCAACCCTCACGCTTCTGTATTGCATAAACATGTTGGTTTGTCGTGAACTATGTTTCAACAAAACATTTGTTGTTTTAATTTTAACTACGCTAATAATTTATTAATACCTCCAGAATTCGGAATCTATGCATTGCATGGTTAATCCTTATAAAACTTCCATTCATAAGTAATTTTTAATATCATGTTTCATGAGCTGTTTGCCAAGAATATTTAGATACCACGTTTCTTCCTATCCAGAAATTGCTTTGCTGAGAATGCTGTTAGAGTTCAGAACAGAAATCAATTAGCTATTAAAACATTCCAAAATTGTTTCTTAAATACATAGTTTCCTATTATACACACACATATTTTATATATGTACATATTATATTACATACATTCATAAATGTATATAATCCACATACTGCATAGGTATGAGTTTAGATACTTTACTTCAATTCTTTTACCTAGATTTGTTGTAAAATTCACAAGTAACTCCAGTTCAGACTGCATAGAAAAAAATTGTCCTTGTTTTAAAAAGAAACTTGAGAACTTTGATTGTTTTGGTGTTGTGACTGAAATAAAGCCAACTGCCCTATCTAAGAAATCCGTAAGAATAAATGTTATTCAGAAAGCAGTAGAGTTTTAATTGACCATTTAAAATAGTTAACACAAAAAGTGAAGAAACTTATCTTGGAGTAATTGAGAAAAATTTTCTCATCATTAGAGATCTTTCGTATGAAGTACCTTTTATGCTCTCTGTTAAATGCTGGCTAACTTCATAGTCTTAGGAATTCAGAAATAAACTATGAAAATGAGAGCCGCTGATGCATATTTTTAATTAAGAAGCTTGAGATGGGAGAATTAACTGAAACTATCTCTAAGTAGATGTTTGTTCACAGAGTAAGTACATTTCTTAAGAAAACAACAATAAGAAAAGCCAGCGCTCCAGTTTAGCTTCCAAGAGAACTTCAACATGTCAAAAGAATTCATGTTACCTGGTTTTAGTACTTACAATGACAAAGATGGAGAGTCCCTCATTCACAGCCCAGTTCCCCATGTTCGCAGAGGTTAACTGTGCTGCCTCTGCCTCTCTTCTCTACTGTGCTGCTTCTCCTCATGAGGAAATGAAAACAGCAGCCTTGGGGCAATATGTTTCCTTTTCTATTATCAGAAATTAGCTAATCATTGGCCAACTGAAAGGCTGTTTCCATAACAAATTTAAATCTTCAAACCACACAAAAACTGCAGAAAGGAAAAAAAAAGATCTCGTGATTCAATCACAAGTAAATACACTAAAATATGAAATCTATTGGTACAACTGAGAGACTATTTGTCACGTTTTAAATTTTGTTTTATCATTTATCAGTTATTTGTATAGTTTATGGATGTATTGCAGACAGCAACTGTTTTAAATAACTAGTTATCTACTTGAAATTTTCAAGTTATCCAGCCAGCCTTGGTGCTAGGTAAAACACATTAAACACATGTGACACCTTCTTACAGACTCTTCCAACAGTATTGGTGCTCACTGGGTAATGTATAAAAGAGTGATAGATGATATTTATAGGGTGATAATCATGAGCCAATTTTATATCCTAAAGTGGATATAGGTCCATATCGTGTTTGTGTATATGTGTACACAGAAACGTTCTTGTACACACATACAAATCAAGCCATTTGATTCTTACAACTCGATTCCTATAGAGTAAGCTTTAGTTCATGACTACATTTATAGATGAGGAAACCAAGTCCCAGAACAGTGAATTTACTTGGACCCAGTTGCAGTGCCAAGAAATAATACACTTGCTTATTTGAAGTCCAAACGACCAATATTACCTATGACTAAGATACCAGAAAAAAATAAAGCTTAAATTTGTCACCTCCATCCTAAATTACTCCACGTAGAACTACAGTAAAGGAAATAGCAAAATGTTTAGATAGCAATCATGGTCCCAGGCAGACATTCTATATGCTAAGTTTGTAAACATGCTCAGATCGAAGTTATGTCAGTGTATGGTAGATGCTAAAGCCAGAACTACCTCCTGGCGGCTATTCAGTCTTCAAGACATGAATGAGAAGGCCTTGATGGTAACCTGATGCTGTGATGAAAGTTGACTGACTGCCCAAGCTCTACGGTAGTTACAGCTAATAGAGAAGTTCAAGAAACAAACTGGATCACTGGAAGAGGACAAAATGGCAAACGAACAAGAGGCACAAACTCTACAAAGTACATGGACAGCCTCTGGGCTTGTGGCAATTAGTAAACCAGTGCGTTTGGTCACTGCATGGTAGTTAAACAAGGGTAGTCTGACAGTCTCCGTTGCAATTAGAACATGTAAGACCCACATCAAGGCAAACTGACCTGGGTTCATCCCCAAAATAGACAGATTCAAAGAAAACAGGGCTAGAAAAATCAGAATGAGAGGAAGTTATGTGCTCCTTTGTTCCCTCATCTGTTTGTCTACTGCATGTATTTCATTGAGAGCTACATTGGTCAGCCAGCTTAGATTGACGGTTTCTGACTGGTTTAGATAAACCGGGCTAGAAGAGGAGCCACAATGTTTCTCTCGCCAGATTTTTGCTTGAAGAAGCATTCGCCAGGTGGCTGCGCCGCTGCTGGGCCTCCAGCTTCCCCGGGTTAGCCATTTCTTCCGTGTCAAGAGCACCTGCCAGTCAGTAGCACTGTAGGGCTCCATGCAGCCAGATGGCCCCTGCTGCTGAGTGGGGGTGGGGAATTAGACAGCCTCCTCCCAGTTCCTCTCTTGCTGAGAGGTAACCACTTCCTGCAGTTGTTCTTTTTGTATGTTGACTTTTGTCCGCTGTTGGGATTCTCCACTTTTCCATCATCCATGTGGCACTTTCCTGGTGTGAAAGTCCCTCTGTTGAAATATGGTGGTTTCTGTTTTTTTTTTTTTAATTGGATTGTGAAACAAACCAATTCAGACGAGTACTTGCCTTGGTTCTATCCTGGAATCAGGTCTTCACTGAAGCAGCCTTGGGGGAAGAGTGTAAGAAGGGGCTTGGTCCTCTAATTGTAAAAGTTGCTTTCTATAATAACCTATGCCTATCTTGACTTTAAATTATTCTGAGACCAGAGGCTGCAGGCCTATGGATCTATTGACACGTGCTGCTGACAGTGGGGTGATTCTGTCAAGGATTTGTTGCTTCTGCTCTCTTTGGCAAAGCAGCCTTCCAGAAGCCTCCCTGGTTAGACTGGTTAACTCTTTACGAACCAGAGAGGAAGGAAAGGAAAAAAATTAAGATGCTTTATATGAGCAGATAGGCACAGACACATAAACATTCATACACACACTTATATTTTCATTCACATTTTAACACATTCACATTTTTGTTTGGCCCAACCATTTGTCACATAAGTCCCACAAGTATTTATGTATACCTACATACATATATACCTACACATATACATATAGACAAACGGACATTTATATGGATATATGGGCAATATGTATGTATGTATGTATGTATGTATGTATGGATGGATGGATGGATGGATGGATTGATGGGGCAGAGCCCTCCAAGCAAAACCACCCAGCCAACAACTTTATTTCTTCTCTCTGGTCTTTTTTATACCATCTTAGGCAAAAAGTTATTTAGAAAATTACCTCATAGATAAAATGTTGGATAGAATGGGAGTTACAGAAGGTTGTTGATATTAAGTTCAAAGCAGTGTTTCATTCTATACTTGTGAGCTCAAAGCAATGTTTTTCCGTGACCTTGCCTTATCATAGTGCACACCCATGGCTATATCCTTGAACCTGAATGTTTTTCTTTGAACACAAATTTGTCCCAAGCCTGTATATTGTCTTAGTGCAATTATGAGAGCTCCTCGCATTTCTTATTGCACAACGTTTACTTCCTATATGAGGAGTGGGCATGTACTATTCTTGATTCTAACTTTATTACATTTTTCTAGCAAAGCAACCAGAACCATCTCTTAAACCTTTCTTCCTAAAATTATCTGAATCAAATCCGGATCTTAATAAAATCGTTAATTCATCTAAACAGCAGTAATTAACAAAAGTTCATCTTTATGTTGATCTGAAGGAAATATGGTCAATAGGGTGGCTAATACCCAGGGATTATTTATATTAATTCAATAATGACAGGAGAGGCTGTCATTCTATCATATCATATCAACTGCAAGAAGCAATCCTGAGATGAGCTCTCTTTGGGCCTTGCCATTGAGCTCTCCCATTTTAGACCATGCAAAAAGTGACAGGCCACCTCCAGAAAGGTTACCTGCTAGCCTTAGCATATACTGGATGGCTTCTGACAAGTCCTTATTGTTTCATATAACTAATGAGTCATATGTGCCTCAAGAACAACACCATAAACATGAATTCTATTTATATTCTCCAATCTCAAACTCTTTCTTAAGAATGACTTCAAGCTTTTCCAAATTCAACAAGGTCTTCCGTTGTCTACATTTCCCCCTCTTTTCACTTTCTCTACCTAATGGTTTATCTTCTCTTGCTCTAGCTAAGTCTTCCCATTTCTCCCACCATTTTTTATCTGCTTTCTGAAACCTCTGCTCTACCATGGAAGAAAAGAGCATACTATGAATATTGACATACAAGGAGAACACCATTTTCTACTTCTTATAAACATGTTTCTTGAATATTTCCCCCTCCTTTCCTTCCTTCTAGAAGTTTGGAAGAAAAGTCAGAGAAGGAATTATTTTTCCATGGATAGGCAGCCATTCACTTCTATTGTTTTTCCCCTTTATGAAAGTTGCCACAGCACTCGGAGGAGCCTTTTGGTGAGTCTGGAGAACCTCAATCAGGGTCATGGATGAGAAAATCACCTGCAATGAAAAGTAAAATCGTTCTTCCATGGAAACTAACTGCCCTAGGAGGAGACTTTAAGAAGGCTATGGTGTGTGCTGCTCTTAGAAACATGGGTGGCAAGAGTAATAAAGGAGCAATGGAATTAGCTGTGTAGCACTGACTACACAGGAGAGTGAAAAGAAATTAAACCTCCGTATTAGCTAATGGGTTTTAGCTAAGGATTCATCTTGTCCCAATCCCTTCAGCTTCCATTGTGTCTTTAAACTGTTGACATTCAGTTAGACTATGGAAAACTTAAGCATGAACTCACAAGCCCTTGAGACAGGGAAGAGAGGAAGTCCCAAGTTTCAGATTTCACTTCCTGAATATGATTCTGTCTTTCTATCTTGATAGCTCAATTTGTAAATTAGAATTCTCACAAGTTCAAGAATGGAAATTGCTATAGAACGGGAGATGTGTAACTACATCAAAAGCCCCAATGAATTTTCTCCCTGGTGCTGATCGAAGTGTGTTTTCCTTCTTCTGTAGCTAGCTTACATATGCTCAATTTTCCAGAATTGTCAAGTTCTGACAAAATCAGCATCTATAGGTGATGTGGTCCCACATTCCTTGCCTAAGGATTACTACTGAGAAGTCCTTTTGAACACAGTAATTGTCCTAGTTTGAGTCCCTTGATGGAAACGAAACCAGTGTTTTTGCATCCTGTGGTAGACTTTTTATTTTGGAGGAACAAAAATAAAACCTTGTTCTCTTCCTCTTTGTCAATGATGTATGCTTGGTGTGATCACAGTCTGTCTCTCCTATCATGTGCTAAAAATCTGAGTTATAATTATACCAGGTCATGGAGGAATTGAGCTAGAACTGACTGGGAAGCCTCCTCCCTAATGCCCAGCTCTCACAGTATCATAAGGCACTATGAAACCAATGAGGAAAAAAAAGCAATCAAAACTCCTACCCAGATGTAAAGCTTACAGACCCCAGCAATGACTGGCCAGGCAAGATATCCTGACTGGTACAATTGTGGCACTTTTATCTTTGAGGTAATCGACAGCTATCTAATTATACTAAAGACACCTTTATTAGGAAGGAATTTGTGTCTGTACCATGAACATAGTCAACTAACTGTGGCTAGGGCAGTCATAGGCTCCAGAGGAGAATCTAATACTGCCATTTTCCCAACCCAATACATTTCTAACTCTATTCTAATCACTTAATCACTTATCCTTATACCCAGATAAGTGTAGCTCTCCTCCCTCTCCAAAGAAGCTTCATTTTGGCAGCAACAGCCACCACAGAGGTCCAGAACTAGTCAAAGCTCAGAGGACAAGTGACTGTATGCTGTTCTAGTTTGCTTTCGGTCACTGTGATAAACACTATGACCAAAAGCAGCATAAATGTATTGCATTTCACAACTTCCAGATCATAATTCATCACTGAAGGAAGCCAGCTCCAAAATTTAAAGGCAGGAACTGAAACAGAGGCCATTGAGGAGTGCTACTTACTGGCTTGTTCCTCCATTGCTTTCTTATACAACCTAGGACCACCTACCATGTGTCACCCAGAGTGATCTGGGCCCTCATTCAGCAACCATTAATAAAGAAAATGTCACACAGCTATTTCCATAGGCCAATCTGATGAAGACAGTCCCTGTGCTGTCTCTCTTCTGTCCCTGTACTTCTGGGTTCCCTCTTCCCAGATGACTCTAGTTTCTATCAAGTTAACAAAACCTAATCGTCAAAAGTGACCTGTCTCACTTTGTATATCTACCATGCAATACCTACACCTAAAGCTTGGCAACCATAGAAGAAGGTGGGGCACAAAGATTGCAAGGAACAAGACTGGGATGACTGATCCTAGATAACATCTTCTAGACTTGACAAGGATGCTGTATGCATAAAATCTCAACAATGAGGTTGCTTAAAGAAGATTCGAATAAGGAAAACACCATTCAGGATGCCATTGCCGAGGGTAGAAATTTAACCAGGACCTGACCCAGATAAAAAACTATAAGCAATCAATGGCTGCAGAGCAAGGGGGAAAAAATCACCCCATTCCTGGGATACGAACATTGATAGATTATCAAATGCTAAATGGTAAATCTTAAATATATGTACAGATGAGCAATATTAAGGGAGTCAGTAGTATATATTATAAACAGTTGGGAAATAAATTTTTAAATTAAAAACCAGGGTGTATGCATAAAATAATTATATCAACACAAATAAATCTGAATTAGTAATTAAGAATGGATGAGGAGGGGTTGGGGATTTATTTCAGTAGTAGAGCGCTTGTCTAGCAAGCACAAGGCCCTGGGTTCAGTCCTCAGCTCCGAAAAGAAGAAGAGAAAAAAGAATGGATGAGGAGATTTGAAGTTATGCTGACAGTGTTTGCATTTTTGGGTCTTATCTACCTAGACATTTAGGCGTTCTAGTTATTCTTAGCGAGTGGGTTTCCTAGGAAGTAGACTCTAAAGGAGCGATTGGTATGCAGCTTTATTAGGGAGAGTTCTTGGAGGTAAATGCCTACAGAAGGAAATAAAACCTAAGAAAACAGGAGCAGGCCAGAGAAGAAAATGAAATTTTTGGGGTTGGGGATTTAGCTCAGTGGTAGAGCGCTTGCCTAGTGAGCGCAAGGCCCTGGGTTCGGTCCCCAGCTCCGAAAAAAAAAAAAAAAAGAAAATGAAATTTTCCTGCAGCAACACCAAGAGTTCAGCAATCAAGTGGAGAGATCTGAAACTGGAGTAACCTTGGGGAATATGAGTCTGGATTTTAGTTCCTTGGTTTGGTTTGAGACGAGGTCTTGGAACTGTAGTCAAACAAGCCTGAACCTCACAACGCTCTCCCTGTTTCAGCCTTCTGAGTGCTGAGATGCTCAGCGTGGGACACCACCCCTGGAAAAGATGGTTTTCACTGAGACAATTCCTGTAGGTGTTTATACTGTGGTAGAAATAATATGCCTTCTCTGTGAGAAATCACTCTGCATCCCCAGAGCTAAAGGAAAGCTCTTTAGTAAAGTTCCTGGCATACTGGGGCTAGTGCTCAAGTAACAGTCAACCTTGAATACAAGAGGTCCCTAGCTTATATACACCTTAGACTTAGGAACTTAACATATGTACTGTCATCCTTAAATATCTTTCAGGGTCTAGCTACACTTAGAACAATTCGATCAGAGAAAGGAAATGGAACATATTGGCAGAATTCTTTCTTAAGTACACCAGTATTGTTCTGAACAGTTGTTGCCCTGGGGTCATCTTGCCTACTTGGCAGAATTATGTTTCCTGGTAAGCTTTTTGGGGCTTAATTAGCATGTGTAGAGTCTTAGTTCAATCTCCAGTTCCCTGACAAATAGAGGAAGAGAAGTAAGGAGCTTAAGTGAGTACTCTGTAGCTGATAGTGGCTCTGTCTCTAAACTAGAAGAGACCAATGCTAACAGTTCTTCAAGTGAGAACTTCTAGCACATAGCACCAAGTCCTCTTAGCATATAAACTTTGATATTTTCAAGTCATCCAGTCTATGTAACATCATGACAACCAAAACTAACAGCTGGGTGGAGCAGACCTAGAAGGCACAACAGAAGTCTGGGACTGGGTGCGTGTCCAGGAAAGACCCAAGAAGATCACAAGGGCTTTTTCTAGACCCAGACCAAGCAGAAAATGAAGATGGTAGTAGGTAAAAAGGCAACTCCAGGATGGACTGATGGAACATATAGTGCTACTAATTCCAGATGGGCAGCCCAGGACCTCAGAGGCAGGACATAAGGAACAATAGGGGGTGGCACATTCTCACTGCAGGGTGGATCATTCACAATAGCTTCGGCAACTTAACATGAAAACACATAAGTTGCCCTTTTCCCTAGTGATTTTTTTTACCTCAATACTTATGCATATTTGTGCATCTTATATATCCACTTAGAATGAATTTTTGGTAAAACTTGGCTTCTGAGATATGTATGTCCTTTTCCTGGAAGTAATCACTCTGGAGGATGGCAAAGAGGGAGGAATAACACAGGAAAAGAAATATAAGCCCCATGTTTACCTGGGGCAAAGCTTTTTTTGCTGAGTTCAGCCCATTCATTTCTAAAGAATGTATGCATGTATGCTTTTTTTTTCTTACTCTAATTAAACACTTGATTGATTCCTCTGCCATCATGCCTCATCTGAAGCACAAGAATCAAGAATGCTTCTGGGACAATACCAGAAGAAACTGGAGACATCCCCCTAATCATAACAAGGGAAAATGTCAAATTGGGAATTGCCTGGCTGAGGGTTGAAAGAGTGCCCTGCCTGGACCCAAAACCAGTCTTGTAGGACCTAGATAATGCTTTCTTTTTCCTTTCCTTTCCATCCTGTCCTGTCCTATTACTTTATATTTTCTTTTTTAAAAACTGACAGCAGGCATTTAAGGATATCTCTGTCAAATGCCCAGATAGGTTTTTAGGTAAAGTAAACTAGAGCACACATAGCATCAAGGATATGAAATACAGTCTTTACAGAAGCAGTTTTGAAAGTCAGTTAAAAAGAGAGAGAGAACAGTAGGAAGGCAATACAATTCTTGAAGAGGGAAGAGAAAGTGAATAATTTCATGGCAATACTAAAAATATCTATTTTTCACACACAATTTCAAGAAATAGAAAGATTAAAATGAACTATTGCTCATTCATAGGAAAAGAATTAACAAAAAATACCCCCAAGAAATGACATTTATTGGTCTAATATTTTAATAGTATTAAAATATTGTCATGGAGTTAAAGGAAAGCATGAACAATAAATTTAAAAGAAATCATGACTATCAGGAAAATGTTTCTACAAATAGAGACTATCTGTTGGCATTCTGTCTAAGCTCCACCCCCACAGCTACCTGGCAATAGCCAGGTATGCTCTGCCCCACAGTTGCCTGGCAACAGCCAGGTATGCTCTGCCCCACAGTTGCCTGGCAACAGCAGGTATGCTCCGCCCCACAGTTGCCTAGCAACAGCCAGGCAAACCTGACACTACATAAGGGGCTGCTTGGCTCCTCCTCGTTCTCTTACTCTTCTCTTCTCTTGCTCTTTGCTGTCTTCTCTTCCTTGCTCTTCCCTCTGTCCCTTCTCTCCCCACCCCACCCCCTTTCCCTCCACGAGTTCATGGCCGGCCTTTGTTCCTCCCCTCTTGTACTCTTCTTCTCTCATTAAACTTCTTCGCGTAGAACCATGTTGGTTTGGTGTGTTCTGTCTGGACGCGTGCAGAGATTTAAACCCCAACACTATCAATTAGGAGAAAGAAATTATTTTTTAAAAAAATAGAAATTTGGGGTCTGGTAAACATATTAATTGAAATAAAGATGTATTAGAAGAGCTCAGAAAAGCAGACAAGGCAATCAGTGTACTAAAATATATGTCAAGTAAAACTATTTACTTGGAAGAATAATGAGAAAAAAGAATGAAGAAAAATGAAGAGCCTGTAATACATCATAAACCATAACACACACAAAGTGGGAATTACAGAAGAGGAGTCACCTAGGAGATAAAGCTCTGGGCATGTCTGGGACGGAGTGTCTACACTGTGTTGAAGGCACATTGAAGGCATAATATTTTTGTGCACTATGAAATGGTCATCCTTGTGTTATTCAAATGCTGATTTATCTGTCCTCACATTTTGCTTCAATCCAGACACAGCATTGTTATTCATGAGCCTCCTGTCTCAAGTTTGTGTAAACAATGCTCACCATTTATCCTCTATCTTGACAATAAGAGTTGATCACCCAGTGGCCAAGCAGAATAGAGAATAGGGCAGGACTTCCAACAGCCAGGGAAAGGAGAGAGAAGGGATGGGGGGAGATTGACCTGCAAGGAGAGACAAGAGGAGTATATTACAGTTCAGCTTAAGCATGCAAGGTCTTAAATGCATCACTGGGATTTCGGCTGTGAGGTAGCTATATAGTTTAGGGGATCGAGATAGACTGGCCAGGTAGCAAGATGAAGCTTGAAATAAATTTTACTCTCTCTATGTTATTCTTTGGGAACCAGCTAGAAAAAAAAGCCGTCATGTTAATTTAACTGTATACATTTATATTAAAATTATCATTTATATCCCTTATATATATCTTACACTTAATAGAAAAGGGAAACAGAGGTGAACGTCAACATGCATTGTTCTCTGACTTCTGAATGGAGTTGTGATGCTTCCAGCTCCTGCTGCCAGGAATCTCCTGATATGGTTGGCTTTAGCCTCAAATTTTGAGTCAAGCTAAACTGTCTCTTCCTTAGGCTGCTTCTGTGAGATATTTTTATCACGGCAAAGAAAGCAACTGATGTGGGTTGGAGAGATTTCTCAGAAATTCAGAGCACTTGTTACTCAAACTCAGTTCCCAGCATTCACACAATGGTTCACAACTGTCTGTCACTCTAGCTCCAAGGGATCCTATACACCCTGTTGGCTCCCAAGGGCACTAGATGCATATGTAATGCACAGATACACTTGTAGGCAAAACGTTCATGTCTATAAAATAAAATAAAGTTCAAAATATAAAAAGGAAACTGACTAATACAGAAGAAAAATACATAAAGAAATAGTGGTAAAAAGGACTTTCCAAATTTGGGAAGAGTCATGAAGATTTTCGGTTCAACATCCCCCAAGTAGAATGATGCAAGAAAAAAAATTGTTTATAGTGAGTTTGAGGCGGGCCAGTTTTATGGTTTCCGTAAAACCATGTTTCAAAAAACCCCAAATCTAAAATAGAGAAATAAAATCGTTGAAAGATAATGGAAAACTGAAGGAGCGAAAATCCAGTAGACCTACCTTATAATAATGGCTAGAATCATGTCTTTCAGGCTGAACTGAAAGGTTACTAAATGTAATTTGAAATGAAGAAACAAAAAGTATCAATAAAATTGAGTATTGATTACTTAAGTTTTATAGGTTTGATCCATATTTTTATTGCTTAAAGTTGATTTTAAGCAGTAAATAAGTTTCATTTTATTTATTAATTTGAAAGTTGTGAGTTAAATGGAAAAACATATATATATACACATTAATACATGCACAAGCACATATAGATATTAAATGTGTTAACATTTATCTAAGAAAGGGATTTAAAGCAAATCTTGATCTTTTTTCTAATCATTTGTTGTTTTATGGATTTGACTTGGAATGTATGAAATCTTTTATACAGTTGCCTCACAATACAAATTTATACTTGAAAGACAATCTCTTAAAGTCAAAGTGAAACTAATAGACCTGTACAATGGCACTTCCCTTATTTGTTTTTCCACAAAGATCACATGCAGTTTCTTTTGTTTTTGTCACAAGGAATAAAAACAGACCTGTGTTATAACAATTTTGGAACTATGGTTTCTTTAAAGAGCACAGAAATATTAAAAGATATGCTATCATGTTAATCCCAGGTGTGGGATATGGAGCTTTTTCACACTGTCCACAGCGGCTGACTGTGAGCTCCAGCAGGGTTGTGATTTTGCCAGGTGCAGAGAATTTCTGTGATTGTGTGACATTTGGAATTCTGGGGACTCTTTAGAGGGTGTATATATATATATATATATATATATATATATATATATATATATATATGCGTGCCTGCATGCTAGGGCCCCAATAAGGAGTTGTTGTTTTTAGTGGGGTTTTGGGTAGTTGCTTTAGGTCATGCACAAAGAAGAAACCAACATGAAGAAATTAGCTATCCTGACAGTGAAGCTCAAACTTACCACAAGGAACTTGATGCCCCTATTCAGCAGGAAGTACTCTAACATAACATCACCCTTTCCCCCTCTATCTCTTTCTCTACCCTATCCAGTTAGGGGTGGAAAAGAGGAGGAGAAGGGTGTAAGAAAAAAGAACCTACAGAGTAACCAAAACCAGCAATAGGCCTATTTTCTGCTAAACATAACAAGGAAACCAAATCTGGTCAGTCTCCTACTAGAAGCACGGGTATTAAGAAAATATAGTCATTATCTCACACTTTTTTGCTGGATCAAAGGACAATTGCAGCAGTTCTTTTTATATAAAGTTGTTTAAGAGTTTAGGAATCAAAGGAATCATTTTGACGAGTTGTATACAGTTGTTATTAAAGAAGAGATAGTTAATTTGGGAGGGAGACACATCAAGAGTTGAGGGGAGATGGAGGGGAGGGAGGGAGGTAGATGCAGTAAGCTTGTATGGAGTTCTCAGAAGGGGAAGGAAGGAAGGAAGGAAGGAAGGAAGGAAGGAAGGAAGGAAGGAAGGAAGGAAGGAAGGAAGGACCAGTCTCCATTTACTCAGTAAGAACTTAGAGAAAGAGGTAGTCATTAACACTGACACAGATGAGGTAGATATTTTTCTAACTCATTTTTATGAATTTTCAACCACAGCTTGACCAAATGTTAAATGTAGCATGGTTTGCTTCCACTCAAATTTCCTAAATGAAGAGCTCTAATATCACAGACAACATATAACTCTAGGTGAAAGTCAGCTGTAAGCACCCTCGAGCACTTCTCAGCACACTACTTGTTTCAGACATGTTTTGCAATGAACAGAAACCGACTCTGATTAACTTCATCACAACATAACTCACAGCCAGGCCTGGTTGTATAGACCTGTAATCCCAAATACTTTGCAAGTCTGCAGGACAGGGGTATTACATTCAAGATCCAGGTGGGAAACTTGGCTTTCTCCTGTCTCCTAATAAACAACAACAAAATGTTAGGGCGCTGCTTACTGATAGATCGCTTGTCTAGAATGAGGAAGGACTTGCATTTGATTCTCCGTACCACAAAAGTAAAAAGTTATGGAAACTGTATAAAATACTTTATAGAACTCGAGGAAGGATTGATATGTTAAAAAGACAAGAGGCAAGGGCAGAGGAGCTTCACTAAAGCGATGCCAAAGGACAACATCTGTTTGTGCTCTCACTCCAGCTAACAAGGATCAAAAGGAATATATCTTTTCATCCACTAATAAAAATGATCTATTCCTCAAGAAATGGGGCTTGTGGATTGGGTGGCTAATAAATGACATATATCCATGATAGTAACAATGAGAGAAAGACTAAATGCCCAAGTTTTGGTCACCATGTTTATCATTTTTAAGCTAAAGTACTATTATTTACAGAAACAGTGTTTTAGAAATGTGTGTATTCACAGGAGACAAATAATTAGAAAACCAAAGTTCCTATTGTCAGAGATTTTAATGTTACTTTTTTTCTCTCACTTTGGTGCTCTAACCACTTAGGTGGTGTATTAGGTCCTCTAATAGAAGATGAGAGAACAAAATAATAAAATGTCAAATCTATAGATAGAGAGGCCCACCTACTACCATATAACATGGGCAAGCAGAAGACACCCAGAGGCCGGCTGCCATATGATATAGGCAGGTGGGAAGGTGCCAATGAGCAAGTGTGTGGTAAAAAAAAAATGAGCGACAAAGAGAAGAGGAGTAGTGGTTTGCACACTATGAAGAGAGGAAGAACTGGAGCCGTAAAGGTGATAAGGCTCACCCTGCTGGGAGTAGCCTGATGTGAGAAGCCTGCATTGCCACCCAAGGCCATGGTAATGTCCTGGCCCGTGGTGCCTCTGAGGACCATGTCTGGGTCCATGGTCCTGCAGCAGCAGTGGTCTGTGTCAATGTCCGTGGTCCATGTTATCACCAAAGGACAGATGGGCATCCCTGGGCTGCCGCCTGGGGCATGTTGATGTCCAAGGGCTGCACAGAGTGCCCCTCACTGCCTGCAGCATTTGGGAGAGCACCTCTTCCCTCAACCTGGGGAATGTGTGCAGGTGAGCTGCCCCCTAGGGTAAGACCCAGGGAGAAATGGCCCTGCCCCTTGCTAGGGCAGTGCTGGACCACAAGGTCTGATGGAGTACAGGAGGTTCTGCTCCTTGCCAACTGCTGTAGGCAGGAGAACTGTCCCCACCCCTTACCTGGGAAAAGCAAGAGATCTGGCCCCAGTGGCATGGGCACAAGTCAGCTACCAACAAGGCCCAGATCTAGGGCTTTGAGTTGGCCCATCCCAACATCTGCCCTATCTATGAACTGGTGCTATCTATGCTGGTGTGTATAAAAGAGGCTGGTCCTGAAGAACCAAAACTTCAGGATCTTTGTGACACAGGGCAATAACAGGATATTGGAGAGGTGTCCTTGAGAGAATTCAGTATTGATATTGTAGCAGAAGCCAAAGACCTTATACCAGACCAATGATTCATTGCAGTGGACATTTGTAAGTAAAGTTGTTTGGGCAAAAAGGTATACTGTGTGACATTACTACAGCTTCCATGGAGACATGTTTTTGTTTTTGTTGCTTGTTTTCTTTTGAGGGGGAAGTTGCAAGAGTGAAGGGTGTATATAGAGGGACCAGGAGATGAGTGAGACTGGGGTGCACCTTTTGAAAATCACAATGAATTAATAAAATGTTAAGAAAAACACTGTAGATAATTTTGTGGTGATTTGAATGAGAATGGCCCCCATAGGCTCATAGGTTTGAATGCTTGGTCCCCAGTGAGAACTGTTTGAGAAGGATTAGAAGGTAAATTTTGTAAATAGCTACAGCCTTGTAATAGCTTTTGTAAATAGCTACAGCCTTGGAGGAGATGTGTCCTGGGGGTGGGTGGACTTTGAGGTCTCAAAACCCCACGCAAGGCCCAGTGTTTCCCAGTCTGCAGTCAGTTTCCCAGTCTGCGGTCAGTTTCCCAGTCTGCGGTCAGTTTCCCAGTCTGCGGTCAGTTTCCCAGTCTGCGGCCAGCAGTTCAGGATGTACAGTTCTCAGTTACTGCTCCAGTGTCACGCCTGCCTGTCTCTTGCCATGATGATCATGGGCTAACCTTCTGAAACTGCAAGCGAATCCACAAGGAAATGCTCTTATCTATAAGCTGTAGTCAGTAGGTAAGACGGGGAGTCGGGTATTGATGTAACAAGACTGACTGTGACATTGCTTGGAGGAATGTGGAAAAATTTGGAACTTTGTGCTAGAAAAGTGGTTAAATGTTTTAAGCAGGGCTTAAAGGCAATCCTTATAAGAGCACAGAAGTCAGTAATGCTGACTGTAATTGCGACTATTGAAACCCAGTTCAAGAAGTTTCAGAGTGCAAGGATAAAGTACTCTACAGACCATTCTTGTAATATTTTGGCAAAGAATGTGGCTGCTTTAGGCACATTTTTCATTTGAGGTGTCCTTTAAATTACAATTCGTTAAACCCCATCTTTTAGGAGACACCTATGGCCCGCCAATCAGTCAATTGTATAACACTAACTCAAGTTCTGCCAACTAGATTAGTTCGTCCTGGATGCTCAGAAAATCCTGTAGAGTGGCTGACCCAGTAATATTTAAACACAGAAGTAATGGTGTGGCCCTAAATTTGTAAATGATAAGAAGCAAAGAAATCCTGGTTGTTTTTGGAAAAGCAAATATCGTTGATGTACAAAGAGAAATAGATATGAGAAACTGAGAAAAGCATGAGTCGCTTTAACTTCTAGTGCCGCATGTTTAGTGACAAATCACTAGGCAATATCGCATCTTGGTTGGTGGGTCACAGGTACATTTATGACAAAGGAAAATCCCATTCATTTGAAAGCTACAAAATCAGTTTTCTTCAAGTTGCTTTTTTGCAAGCATGTTGTTTAGACAACAGAATGACCTTTAAACAAGTCTAGGAGATAAGGAAAGATTTCCTAGGAGAATTGATAATAAGGACGCCGCCTGATGAATGTCTAGGATTAGCAGCCTGAAACAGCCGATTAGAATTGTATGCCGCTCTGAATTGAATTGTCTCCCCGAAAGATAAGTTGATGTCCTAAATACCAACACCTCAGACTATGAACTTATTTTTAAATAATGGAACAATAGATGTAATTAGTTAAGGTTAGGTCATATTGGAGTCGGAAGGAGCCCTAATCCAGAACACTTATGAGAAGCTGGTGTGAAAGCCTGAGATAAGAACTATACAAGAGGGCCACAGCTGAAGTGCAAACCCAGGGTTGCCAGCAATTTCTAGAACCTAGAAAGAAGGAAGGATGAGTGCTTGCTTCAGAGCGAATGTGACCCCGCTGACACCTTGAGTCCAGACTTCTATCTTCTAACAATCAGAGCAAACAATTTTTCTGTGATTTAAAACCACTCAGTTTCTGATAGTTTGTTAAAAGAGCCAAAAGAAAGCACTTGAGCTGCCTGGTAAAGGAAATAACATGTTCAACGGTGTGCAGTGAGAGTGAGGACGTTCAACCAGAGCAATCAAGCAGCTCGGTTGTGAAATCAGGAAAGAGAGGCATCTGGTGCCAAGCACTGAGGTTCGCCAAATGAATGAGCAGGAGGTAGAGTAAGCAGAAGGTATGATTGAGAGAAAGTTCTTGGAATAACTTAGGAGGGGTCAACTTGGTGCGGTAGAAAGGCACTATGCTGCACTAAAAATGCATTACAAAGATCTGGGAGGATGATTTAGACAGTGAAGTGCTTGCTGGGCAGGAATGAGGACTGGAGTTTGGATACCCAGCCATTGTCATTCGTACCAAGAAGGTGTGGCTGCCCACCTATAATTCCAGTGCTTGGAAGGGGAGATGTGAGTCTTGGAGCAAGGTGACTAGCTAGACTGTCCCGAATCAGTGAGTTCTGGGTTCAACTGGGAAACTCAACCCAACCAATTAGGTGAAGGCAGAGGAAGACGATCCCCCGTGTCCTCTACATGTTATCTTTCCTTCCCTTTGGTAATGGTGAACAAAAATGGGCAAGCCTTTATCATAAAATGGAAGGTGTACAAGAGGAAATGCCTAACATGTACACACGCCCTCAAGCCTATACCCGCATGGTATCCCGTTAGCCAAAGCACATAACAGGCTGAGCATAATTTCAAAGGCCGGGAAAAAGTATTCTGTCACCTGATAGGAGAAGCTTGAAAGGCATATAGCAAAGGGTATGCATATAGTGAAAAGGCTAAGAATTGAGGTCATTAATGCAATCGGTCCACCTATTCTATGGGAAATTACCTCCAAATACATTCCTAGGCAAGCCATCAAGAAGTCAAGAAAAATACAAACCAGAGTAATGGTGAACAGTGTATTTTGGTGTTTGGAACTTGTAGCTTCTAGAACTGTGAGGAAAACATATTTAAGCCAAACCATCTATAGTGTGTTGTTGTGGTAACATGGGAGAATGCCATAGCAAGAAAGGAGGGATCTCCAGAAAGAAATATTCTTGGAGTTTTAGGTTGAGAACAAGAGAGGGGGACTTTGAAAAGAAAGGAGGAAAAGCAGGTAGAATAGCCTTGGGGCATCAGGGCTTGACAGCCAAGGGAGACTAAGAAAACAACAACAATAACAACAACAACAACAACAACAACAAAACAACAACAAAACAGTTATTTGATGCCAAGAGTTAAGTATTAAACAGGTTAGCAATTGATAGCCTGAGATTAGTAACAGGAAGTTATTAGTGACCTTAGTAAGAGGTTTCACTAGGGAGCATAATGGGAGCCAGATGCTATGTATGGATGGAAGTCAGGGACTGAGTCACTTCTAGGTGGCCAAGACTATGATAGGCAAGAGAGAGCTTAGCTTGGCATGGAAAAGGAGAGTGCACACCGGAAGGATTTAACTTTTTTTAAAACAAAGTTTGTAAATGCTGTGTTCCTGGAACATGGACAAAAGGAGGAGGCTAAACACAGAGAGCTTGGATAGTGCAAGGTTTCTAAGCACATGGACAAAAGGGAATGGAAAGTCTTCTATACAAGGAGGCACCTGTTTGGTGAAAGCTGAGAAGGTGGGGGTACAGATACAGGAGGGTTTCGAGGCTACTGGCAGGGGCAATGAGACTCTTCCTCTTTGTGGTCCCCATTTCCTTTGTGAAAGAAAGGGCAGGGTCATCTGTTGAAAGCTAAGTGGTGAGGAGACATTTCAGAAAATACACGATAGCTTTCACTACAATAGTTGCTGCTCAGAATGGGAGATTTGACTGTAGAAACAGAAAATGACTTGCAGGCTGAGTTAAGGACCCACTTGAGCCTCGAGATCAATCAATCAGTAGTAGCCATGTGCAAATGCAAATGAAGAAGACGGGTGCATACCAGTCGGGTGTCACCTGACAGGCTGTTCATATGTGAGCTGGGAATGGGGAGCAGATTTCTGAATTTGCTAGAGCAAACGCAATTCCAATTCCCACTCGTATAGCCATTGCTTTTGGGGAGGGGGCTCCACTCATGTAACTGAGTTGCATTCTATACTGCGTAGATTTACAACGACTTTAAGCTTTAATTCTGCACCACATGATGTATAGGTATACAGTGGAAAACCTTGGAGGGTTGGGAAGCCAGAGAGCCATGGAGCACACAGGAGGTGGTTCAGGTGGTTTGACTAGACACACCACCTATTCCATTGTCACCCCAGGAGTCCCAATAAATATATGATGACAGTGGTCCTGTTCTTTTCCTATTGGACAAATAGCTAGTGCTATGTTTCCAGATGGCTCGAAAGCCAAGCACCTTCCTGCTGGCTTCCCCTATTTCAGTTAGGTTGGTGAAGTATGTAAATTTTCTTATTGCTGTGGCAAAATACATGAAAAAAATCAATTTAAGGAAGGACTCATTATTACCATACCTTCATCATCACCACCACCACCACCACCACCACCACCACCACCACCACCACCACCACCACCATCATCATCCCCATCACCATCATCACCATCATCACCATCATCATCACCATCACCATCACCATCACCATCATCATCATCATCATCATCACCATTTGGCTTCCAGTTCCACAACATACAATCCGTTATAGATAAGATGGCATGGTAGCAGGACATTGAGGCAGCTGCAAACAGTGCATCCATAGTCAGGGAGGAGGTGGTGGTGGGGATTCCTGGTGCTCTACTCTTAGCTCGTCTCTCTGTCTCTGTCTCTGTCTATCTCTGTCTGTCTCTGTGTCTCTCTCTGCCTCTCTCTGTCTCTCTGTCTCTGTCTCTGTCTCTCTCCCCCCCCCTTTTATTCATTCTAGAACCATACATATTCCATGGAATGATGGTACCTACAGTTACAGTGGGTCTTGCTATCTCAACACAATCCTGTGCACAGTCATGGCCACTGTTTCCATAATATGATGTTAGGCATAACTTGGTTGAACCCCAAGCCCTGTACTTAGCAACTCTGTGATCTTGGACAAGCCTCTTTTTTTTACTCTTCTTATCTTTAAAAAATGGGGTTACTATAAACCTTGCTAAATCGATGGGAAGCATAGAATTAAGAAAATTTTCTAGGTACGATCTGACTGGCTAATACCGAAGTGAAATTCTGATTTCCTGTGTTGTAGAAACCACAAGTCAATGGTGAAATCCACACCAATTGTGCTACCACTCAAAGACTTGCCTCACTTTATTGGTTCATACAGAAGTGTGCAATCAATTACAGCTACATGGACTTTTTATATAATCTATGACAATTAATTGTGTTGTAGCAGTTGATGAAAGTATCTGTTCTGTCAAGTGTATGTAAATTAAAGTCCTCATAGACCTACAAAGCTTTGACTGTCTGGCATGCCAAAGTCAGTCAGGCTGTGGGGCTTACATAACAGAAACTTAGTTTGTCATAGGTCCTTGGTAAAAGTCTAAGATCAAGAGTTTAACTGATACAGTTTCATTCTGAGCCCCTCCTCCATGGTTTTTGTATGATAACCTTCTTCTCACTCCCCCTCACACATCCATGGTATTTTTCCTGTCCCAAGACCTTGTCCCTTATCAAGACAATAACCATACTGCATTAGAGCTCATCCATTTCTCACATTATAACACACATTAGAAACGGTCCAAAAGTTGGAAAGCGGAAGAGAACATGCAGAGCACTTCAGTAACATAACAAGAGATTGGTGATCTTTGTAACAAAGGAATGAATCTCTGAAGAATCATTGCTGCTGCTGCTGCTGCTGCTGCTGCTGCTGCTGCTGATGATGATGATGATGATGATGATGACGACGATGACCATGATGATGAGAAAACAGCCACAATGTGGAGGATGGTCTTTTCCTCTAATTCTGAGAAAGGCTGCTTTGGAGGCATTTACTTCCTACTGGAAACATGAGCTTAGTGGATGCACAAAGACTACAAGCTGGCATCACTAAAAGTTATGTTGATCGAGAAGTAAGTGTTCCCAACATGGTTAAATTGTGCAATCGCATCTTTGACGTTTTCATTGGTGAGATATTTTGCAGCCACCAATGAAGATAGAAAGCTGAAATTTTATATTTCATACTAAGTAGACCTCAACCACTTTGGGGTAAAAAAATTATAGTTGAGGATATGTATTCTCCACTTTACAGCTTACACTCATGCTCTCTTAATGAGATCTATTTTTTCTTCTTTTATTTCTTTTTGACATTTTGAATCAAAGTCTTTCTATGTAGCCTGGGGCACCTTTAAACTTACTGTTTTTGCCTAAGTCCCTCAAGTGCTGGGATTGCAGCCATTCCCTACCATGCATGCTTAACTATTTTTTAAAGTCTTTTTTATTGCAGTGATAACATTTGAGACACAGCCCCAACAAAATTTTAAGTACACAATATAGCACTGTTAACTCCAGGCAATACATTGCATAACATGTCTCTAGTACTTCCTTTCCTTGTATAACTAAAACTTTGTATCTGTTGACCAGTCACTCTCATTTCTTTCTTCCAGCAGGCCAGAGCAATCAGCAGTCTACCCAAAGCCTATGCAACTTTTGGTCCTGAGGATTCCTCATTAAAGTGAGGTCAGTGTTTGCCCACCAGTGTCTAAGTAAGTACTTACTCTACTTAGTAGAATATACCCCAGGCTCACCATATTGTCCAAATGGCAGAGCATCCTTCTCTGTAAAAGAAACAATATCCCATTGTATATGCACATCTGTCTAGCTATGTCTACGTATGCCACATTTTCTTGATTCAGTTGTCTGTTAGTGGACTATGGTTGTTTTTCTAGGCCTTGGCTGTTGTGAATAATGGCGCAATGAAGAGGGAGTGTAGATAGCTCTTCAAGATCTCAACTTCAATGCATCAGAACCCTACAGTAAAATTGTCCCATATTGAAATTCTAAATTTAATCTTTCTGGGAGTCATATTTCTGTTCCCATAGTGGCTGTATTATTTGACTTGCCACCAACAGTGTACTAGGGTCCCCATTTCTCCCCATTCTAGATACCACTTAGTATCAATTTTTTCAGTAATAGCAATCCTAACAAGTGTTCAGCATCTACTCATCCATTTGTTGGCCATTTGAATGCCGTCTTTGAGAAATGTCAAGTCTCTTTTTCATTTTTTAATCAGAGTTTTAAAAAACTATTTTCTTGTAAAACTTATATAGCTTGATTCCTGGGATGTTTTAAAGTGCGAGGGGATTCAATCTAGGACCTTGCATATAATAAGTAGCTGCTTCATACTCTCATATCTGTTTTATTCTTTTATATTGAGTTATAGCCATTCCCTGTAGATTTTAACATTAACTGTTCATCAGATATATGTTCCTCCCACTTCATATTTTCTGTTAGTCAATTTTCCATTATTGTAATGAATATCTCAGATAAAATCAATTCAAAAAGTGTTTTGCTTTGGCTCGTCACTAAGGAAGCATTAGCCTTGGTTGGTTGGTACCAGAGCTTCTTGGCACATGCTTAGGTGGCAAAACATAGTAGCAGTATGTGGTAGACGAAAATGTTAAGTTCAATGCAGGAAGAAAGAGAAGGAGGAGGAAGAAAAGAGGAGAAAGAGAATGAACGAACGAGTGAATGAACGAATATGAAGATAATAAGTTACAAGAAACCAAGGTTCTACAATCCTTTTTGAGGATACATTCTTTTTTCTCCATCTTTATTAACTTGAGTATTTCTTATTTACATTTCAAATGTTATTCCCTTTCCCGGTTTCCGGGCCAACATCCCCTTAACCCCTCTCTCTCCCCTTCTGTATGGGTGTTCCCCTCTCCACCTCCCCCCATTACCGCCCTCCCTTCAACAATCTAGTTCACTGGGGGTTCAGTCTTAGCAGGACCAAGGGCTTCCCCTTCCACTGGTGCTCTTACTAGACTATTCATTGCTACCTATGAGGTTGGAGCCCAGAGTCAGTCCATGTATAGTCTTTAGGTAGTGGCTTAGTCCCTGGAAGCTCTGGTTGGTTTACATTGTTGTTCATATGGGGTCTCAAGCCCCTTCAAGCTCTTCCAGTCCTTTCTAAGATTCCTTCAATGGGAGTCCCGTTCTCAGTTCAGTGGTTTAATGATGGCATTCACCTATGTATTTGCTGTATTCTGGCTGTGTCTCTCAGGAGAGATATACATCCGGTTCCTGTCAGCCTCCACTTTTTCTTCTATTAGTTTAAGTATATCTTGTCTGATGTGGAGGACCTTGATCCACTTGGACTTAAGCTTTGTAAAGGGTGATAAGAATGGATTGATCTGCATTCTTCTACATGTTGACCTCCAGTTGAACCAGCACCATTTGCTGAAAATGCTATCTTTTTTCCATTGGATGGTTTTGGCTCCTTTGTCAAAAATCAAGTGACCATAGGTGTGTGGGTTCATTTCTGAGTCTTCAATTCTATTCCACTGGTCTATCTGTCTGTCTCTGTACCAATACCATGCAGTTTTTATCACTATTGCTCTGTAATACTGCTTGAGCTCAGGGGTAGTGATCCCCCCAAAAGTCCTTTTATTGTTGAGGATAGTTTTAGCTATCCTGGGTTTTTTGTTATTCCAGATGAATTTGCAAATTATTCGGTCTAACTCTTTGAAGAATTGGATTGGTAATTTGATGGGGATTGCATTGAATCTGTAGATCGCTTTTGGTAAATTGGCCATTTTTACTATATTAATCCTGCCAATCCATGAGCATGGGAGATCTTTCCATCTTCTGAGATCTTCTTCAATTTCTTTCTTCAGAGGCTTGAAGTTCTTATCATACAGATCTTTCACTTGCTTGGTTAAAGTCACACCGAGATAGTTTATATTATTTGGGTCTATTATGAAGGGTGTCATTTCCCTAATTTCTTTCTCGGCTTGTTTTGGAGGATACAGTCTTAGTGAACTAAGGCTATCTCACTAGGATCCATCTGGTAAAATGTTCTCCATTTCCTACCAGCTCTACCCCGAGAGGAAGCTCATTACAGATGAGCACTTCCACAAACTGCCGCCATTTAATGTTTGTTTGTTTGTTTCCTTTGGTATGCAGAGGGTCTTTTGACGCAGTCACATTTGTCTGGTTTTGCTTTTGTCCCTTGTTCCTAAATTGCTCAATATAAAACCATCAGGGAATTACATGAATGTATAGTTACAGTACATAGAAGTTCATAGAACTTACAGTTACAGTTACAGTTTCATAGAAGTTCTGCCACCTTGTTTCTAAGATAAAGCCCACAGTGAAGATGTTCACCCCTGGCTGCTCTTGTCTCCTCCTCCTGTAGCCCAATGGCAGCAGAAGGATGGAGACAGTTGGTCATGGTGATCTACAGGAAAATATGGCCAGTGTATGGACAACTTCACACTGTAGACAAAGCTTGTCCACATCCTTCTCTACAGCTGCACGGGTACTAGTTCCTTTCTTCATCTCCATAGTCATTATCATTACCATTTACTTCCTCATAGATCCTTTGCAGGGTTCTTTCTTCCTGGGAGTGGGGAGAATGACAATGACCCAGAAGGGACACACCCTAGCCCTGAGTCAGGAGAGCAGCCACTACTAAGCTCCCTTCCCGTTTCTCCATGTACACCAAAAACATTCAGCACCATGATGCCCTGTAGACAGTGTATATTTTGTTGGCCATTTGCCCTTGGGCTGAGTGCAGACCACTATGCCTCCAAAGGGTGAAGGAGAACCTAGGCAAATAGGTTCCATGGGGCCCCATCCAGCTAGAAGTATTACAGCTCACAGAAGAGAAATGAAGAGGTCTGGGCTCAGGGCAAGTAGCTGAGGACCTGCTACCAAGGAAATGCTGGCACCAGTGCCAGTGCCAGTGGCAGGGGCCACAGCAGTGCAGGCAGGTCTAAGGTCCAGTGATGGATACTTCAGGAGCGAGAACACTTCCCTAAGTGATACAGCTCAGTAAAAACAGTCACTGTCACACGATTTTTTGGTGAAATAACTTGAGCACTTTATTCCCTGTGGATAGGGACTTTATCAACATTGAGGAGTAGGGTGGGGGTCCAGGGGTAAATGCTTCCCATTGGCTCAGTTTGAGATGCTAGTTATGCTCAATTTGCATGGAAAAGGATCCTAAGGGTTTTCCTTTTGTGATTGCCAGGGTCCTCTCAGTGGGGGTGTTGCAGTTTCCTGTTTCTGAGGAGGCACGGGAATGGATAGGGAGCAGCTAGCTGGCTAGCCCAACTCCTGCTGATCTGAAGTCTCTGAGATTCCTGGGGTCTGAGCTCCCTCAACCTTACCAGTTCTTATGCCTGTCTGATAATGAGGTCCTACATCCACCACAGCAGAAGTAACTGCCTGGGTATTGTTAGGCCTCTTTCCTGTGTTCCTGCAGCCGGACCTAAGGTAAAGGACATCAGCCTTTCTGGGAGGCTTGATCAAGTGGGCAGGCCTGATTTCTCTGCAGAAATGTTAGCTTGTGGGAGCAAGAAGTAATGCCATTTGGAGCTTGTGGGAGTTCAGGCATCAGGCAGTGACAGCATCACTGTAGTTTAAGCTCTGAAATGAGAACATGTGATAGCCTGGAGGTCCTCCAAGGAGTGGGAGACTAAAGGCAATGATGTTGAAAGAGGCTGGATGTAATCCTGTCTCTTCCTCTTACGAAGTGCATGACACTTTTTTTTTCCGGAGCTGGGGATCAAACCCAGGGCCTTGTGCTTGCTAGGCAAGCACTCTACCACTGAGCTAAATCCCCAACCCTGTGCACGACACTTTTTAAACCCCAACTGTGCTTACTGCATAGGTAACAGTATCTGCCTGCTCTACAGATTGAATGGGCTGACGCATCTGAATGTGTAGCTGTTCATCACAGTGGCATGTGCTCATTACTGGCAGCTGCTGCAGTTAAAGCATCGTCATTGCTCGTGCAGCGGGGGAGAGCAGCTGCTAATAAGACAGTGCCTTCTGGTGGGGAGATGCAGCACAGAACATCTGGGAGTGTGCAAGCTAAGCCAGAAACAAGTCCTTCCCGCACAAGTCATTACGTTTTGCCTTGTTGCATATTAGTTATAAGCTTCTGGCATCGATTTGCTGTAAGGCCGGGCAAGTGGCAGTGTAGGGATATCATCCGCTCTGACCATCATAGCCTGCACTGGATTCTCAGGACTTGAATGTTGGCAGGCTTGCTCAGACTTTACCTTTCCTAGTCTTTAGGGACATAACATTTAATGTTTTCATGTTCTACAAACTAGCTCATTTTAAACCCTGATTTCTTGTTAGTGCCTCATAGCTAAGTGGGTAAAGGACTACACAGATTTATCTCCGACTCCTTTATGGAAGACCACGGTATCCAGTGCACACATTCTGGGGGATGGGTAGATGGGAAAGCAGTGAGGGTGATGAGAAGAGGGGGAAATCAATCTCCAGTCACAGAGTAAGAAAATCGACAAATGTTAGCTCCTAGGCAATTTCCAAAACAGTCTGAAGACCAGTGGCCAGAGTGCTAATGCCAGAAGAGACTATGCCTGGATGAGCAAAGACTGCCGCCTGCTGGCCATGGAGCATACAGCTGCTGAGGGATCATTTGCAAACCCCACACTCTTGAAAAGCAGAACTGGTCTGAAGAGAAAAAAGAAAATACTTAAGATGTAGTGTTTTGCCATGTGTGTGTAAACTTGTAGTTGCCATATCAAACCCATATAGCAGAGGCAATGGGATTAATAGGTCGTTTTCCAGTGTGCATCCTTTTTTTATTTTTGTGGTGGTGGTGGTGGTGGTGGTGGTGGTGGTGGTGGTGGTGGTCTGGCTACTTTGTCCAAGGTGGCCTTCATCTCCTGTTACAGAACAATTCGGACATCCTAGCTTCTGAAGAAAATTTCGACCCCAAGAGAATTGACACTGCAGCCAGCAGTCACATTCTCATTTTTAGTAGCTGACAAGCCGTAACTATTGACAATGTGCCAGTCATGAGTCTATTCACTATATTTTACATCTGTGCAAAAATACACAGAGGAAGAATGTGTCCTAAACAAAGTCGATCAGCAGACAACTGGATGTGTCTGATATCAACACATGTGGTGTAGTTCCAAGCCAAAAATATATGCAAACTATAAAACAAGCAAAAGACGGGGCTGGGGATTTAGCTCAGTGGTAGAGCGCTTACCTAGGAAGCGCAAGGCCCTGGGTTTGGTCCCCAGCACTGAAAAAAGAACCAAAAAAAAAAAGCAAAAGACTAAATGCAAATTCCAGAGGTGACGAGAGTAGGCAGGAAAGGACAGGAGAGAGATTAAGAGAAAATATGAAAACACTTACATCTTCCCATTTGAATCAAATCCACAAATACATACTAAGCAGTTCCTATGTGTATATCCTACTGTGCTAGGGAATGTGGACCTAACCCAATAATAGATATGGTCCTTGTCTTCCAGGAGGTCTGAGTCTAGTTGGGGGGATGAGATATAGGTGGTAACATCTGCAGGCACCACAGCAGTGGACAGAACTGTGGTGGATTGTGTAGGGCAGGGTAGGTGACAAGCCGAGGATATTACCAGGTAGCAAGGAATGGAGTTCCAGCCAGCAGATCCTCTTATAAGCAACACTAAGTAAAGGTTCTCGAGGATTAAGACTTCACGACAGCAGGTTAAAGACTATCTAGGGAGGATGAGCCTTACTGATGACTAACCAGTTAACATAGTCTCCCTATACATTTGGCTTAAGAATAGGGGACCCCATTGCCTTCCAAGTAACATCCGAGGAGTAGATCTCTTGATCCTGTCTCTTAGTCACCATGAGTTAACATTGACCTGGGATTGGGGAAAGAAGTGATTGGGTTAGGATATTTGAAAGAAAGTAAAATGTCTCCTTCCATTCAGACCTGGAAAAAAAACCCACAATTTTCAGGGTGGACCTCATGATCTTGAGATTCAACTTTGTTGTGAGCATGAACCTTTATCCAATTCCCCTGGACTCTGACTGAACATATCAAAAGGCAACCCTCTGGGACCGAGGCCACCTTGCTCCCCAATGAGGACACTCTTCTCCTTTAGCAAGGGAGGCCTAAGGTATGGGAACTTCCCCACCTAGAGAGAGGAGAACGTAGGAGAAGGAAGGTCAGTGTGTGTGTGTGTGTGTGTGTGTGTGTGTGTGTGTGTTTGGAGAACACATGAGGTCCCACCCATGCCTTTGGAGCTAATAAAAATTAATGATTGCCTAGAGAAAGGGTATCGTTTTCTTCAGTGTTACAGTCACAGGTAAGGTTTTCATGGTTTTGGTAAACAAATAACAACAAAACAAAACTCCTCATGTGTGCTGATACAAGCAACTCTAATTAAACTCACCCAGTGGAAGAGGGTCATGGAGGTAGGAAGGTAGGAAGGAATAGGGAAGAACGATAGACAGTAGTGGGAAAAGCATGAGAAAGTGGGATGGGGAGCAAATATGATCATACTACACTTAGGAAATTGTCAAGCTGTAACATTGTTAAAATTATTTAATTAAATAAGAAAAATAATCTAAGATGAAAGCAGATTAAAGTCATGACATTGGTGGAAAGGCCTCTCCCAGAACTGTGTCTGAGAAGAGGCCTATTAAATTAACTGAGACAATATCCAATTTAGGGGATTTTTTGTGCCCCTTTCTATTAGTGGCTGTCGACTGGATGTCTCTCTACCCCCCTCAAGATCCTTACTTTTCACAAAGGAAGGTAACCCAGCAATTTGGTCAGGCCATAAGGGTCCCAGAAGCCCAGCATTACCTGGAGAGGCTAAGGTGGAAAGCTGCTGCTGAAAAACATCTTCTGTGCTGCCCTCTGCTGGCAAGAGGTGAGACCATAGGTCTGAAAAGGGGACGGTGATCTACAGGATCTACACAAACCATAAGGTTAAGATATAAGATGCTGGCAAGGATGTGGAGAAAGAGAAATACTGCTACACCACTCCTGGACATATCCCAAAAGATGCTCCAACATATAACAAAGACACACGCTCCACTATGTTCATGGCAGCCTTATTTATAATTGCCAGAAGCTGGAAAGAACCCAGATGCCCTTCAACAGAGGAATGGATACAGAAAATGTGGTACATCTACACAATGGAGTACTACTCAGCTATCAAAAACAATGACTTTATGAAATTCATAGTCAAATGGGTGGAACTGGAAAATATCATCCTGAGTGAGCTAACCCAATCACAGAAAACCACACATGGTGTGCACTCACTGATTAGTGGATATTAGCCCAAATGCTCGAATTACCCGAGATAAAATCCACAGACCACATGAAACTCAAGAAGAAGGATGACCAAAATGCAGACGCTTCACTCCTTCTTAAAAGGGGGAACAAAAATATTAATAGGAGGAAAATATGGAGACAACGTTTGGAGCAGAGACTGAAGGAAAGGCCATCCAGAGACTGCCCCACATGATGGTCCAGTCCATATACAGCCATCAAACCAGTCACTATTGGGGATGCCAAGAGGTGCATACTGACAGGAGCCTGATATAGTTGTCTCCTGAGAGGCTTTGCCAGAGCATGACCAATACAGAGGTGTATATTTGCAGCCAACCATTGAATCAAGAACAGAGTTAGAGAAAGGATTGAAGGAGCTGAAGGGGTTTGCAACCCCATAAGAACAACAATACCAACCCACCAGAGCTCCCAGGAACTAAACCACCATTCCAAGAGTACACATGGACAGACCCATGGCTCCAGCTTCATATGTAACAGAGGATGGCCATGTTGGGCACCAATGGGAGAAGAAGCCCTTGGTCTTGCCAAGGCTCGACACCCCCCCCCCCACTGAAGGGGAATGTCAGGGTGGGGAAGCAGGAAGGGGTGGGTGGATGGGTGGGGGAACACCCTTATACAAGAATGTTGAGGAGGGATGGGATAAGGGTCTTTTTGTTTTTTTTTTTTTGTTTTGTTTTGTTTTTTGGGTTTTTGGGGGCTTTTTTTTTTGGTACGGGAAACCAGAAAAGGGGTTAACATTTGAAATGTAAATAAAAATATCCAATAAAAATCTGAAAATAGGAGGCAGAAGGAGGGAGGGAGATGTGTGGGACAGGGGATGGGGAGGAGAATGGGAGGGTCAGGACCAAGTATGGGAAGGGACAGGAGAGATGGCCAGATGGCCGTGAGGATGAATATACATTTGGTGGGGGAGGGAGGCATCTGGAGGAAATGCCAAAGACTTGGGATAGGAGAGGCCCCCATATCAATGCGGGTGACCTTAGCTGAGACTCACAGTACTAAGAATATGGAACTTGAAGAGGCTACTTCCTGTAGCCAGGCAACAACCCCAGTGGACCGATAGGGACACCAACCTACCCACAAAATTTAGCCTGTCTACAAGAAATGCAGGCATGGGGGTTAGAGCAGACTCAGGCAACAGCCAACCAATGACCAACTTGAGACCCATCCCATGGGCAAGCACCAATCCCTGATACTACTAAGGATACTCTATTATTCTTGCACACAGGAGCCTAGCATAACTGTCCTCTGAGAGGCTCCATCCAGCAGTTGACTGAAACAGATGCAGAGACCCACAGTCAAACACTGGATGTAGGTCAGGGACTCTTATGGAAGAGGTAGGGGAAGGGCTGAAGGCCCTGAAAGGGATAAGGAACTCCACAAGTAGACCAACAGAATCAACTAAACTGGACCTTTGAGGTTCCCAGAGACTGAATCACCAACCAAAGAGCTTACACAGGGTAGACCTAGGTCCCCTGCACATATGCAGATGTGCAGCTTGGTCTTCATGTGGGTTCCGAAGAACTGGAGCAGGGCCTATCCCAAAAGCTGTTGCCTGTCTGTGGGATAGTTCTTTTAGCTGGGCTGCCCTGTCTGGCCTCAGTGGGAAAGGAAGCACCTAGCCTCACAGAGATTTGAAGTATCAGGATGGGAGATACCCAGAGGGGGCTTCCACATTCTCAGAGGAGAAGGGGAGGGGAAGGATTGTGGGAGGGGTAACCAGGAGGGAGACATCGATCAGGATGTAAAGTCAATTTAAAAAGTTGAAAAAAAAAAACAAAAACCAAAACAAAACCAAGCAAGCAAGCAGAGTGGTGAAGCCTCACCAGTGGTTGTCTTTAGGACCCGCTACCAGAAGGATTGGGATAGAGGAAGGGAAAGAGGGAGGGAGAAGAGGAGGAGGAAGTGGAAGAAAAGAAGAAGGAGAGAGGGAGTGTATATGTGGGGAGGGAGAGAAACAGAGACAGTGACAGGGAGATAGAGAGACAGAGAGACAGGAAATGATCTCATGAACTTCCCTGAACTCCTTTGCGTGAGGTCACAATGCCTTTCATATTCATGGTAACTGTCTCCTAGGTGAAAGGAGGCCAGGGAAGATGGTCAGCAAGACCTCCTAAGACCTCCTACTTTTAGTCAAAGGTATCTGGTTCCTTCTTTTTTTCTTAAACGTTTGTTTCTAAATTAGAATACAAAGTATCAGGTTTCCTTATAACATTTCCATGAGCTCTTAGTTTCAACTCTTCCCGATCTCTCTCTCTCTCTCCCTCCCTCCCTCCCTCTCTCTCTCCCCCTCCCTCCCTCTCTCTCTCTCTCTCTGTCTCTCCCTCCCTCCCTCCCTCTCTCTCTCTCCCCCCCCTCTCTCTCCCCCCTCTCTCCCTCTCTCTCTCCCTCCCTCCCTCCTTCCTTCCCTCCCTCCCTCTCTCTCTCCCTCCCTCCTTCCCTCCCTCCCCCTCCCTCTCTCCCTCTCTCCCTCCCCCTCTCTCTCTCTCTCTCTCTCTCTCTCTCTCTCTCTCTCTCTCCCCCTCTCTCTCCTTTCTATCCCCCTGTTCCCATCCTTGGTTACATTCTTCCCACCCCCAGGGGTTCCCTTCCACTTCTATGTCGTATGTACACTATTACTCTCCTTACCTGTGAGGCCCCTGTCTTGCCCCTCTCATGGGCCTCCTTTGATTTTCTTGGCCTCCATGCATAAACACTGTTCTATACACATATCTAAAACTTAGAAGCTAGGCTTCCCATATGAGATAGAAAATGTGATGCTGGTTTTTCTGGGTCACATTACCTCACTCAGTAAAATACGTTTCAGTTCTATCCTTTGACTGTGAATTTTATCCTTTCCCTTTTCTTTACGGCTTCTATGTATGTACCCCATTTTCATTATCCACTCATTAGGTGTTGGACAGCAAATATAGATGAGCAACTCTCTCTACAGTAGGATACAGAGTCCTTTAGTATTGTATACGCCCAGGAGTGGTATAGCTGGATGTTATAGTGGATTTATTTTTTTGAGAAACATCCACACTGACTTCCATAGCATTTGACGGAAGTTCGTACTTCTACCAACCAATCTCCTGGCCAGCATTTGTGGACAGCTGTTTTCCTGTTTTGATGGCATGGGCTAAGATAGACCTCTATGTGGTTTCATTCACATTTCCTGAATAATGAAAAGTAAACATTTTGAAAATATTCATTGGCCATTTCTACTTTTGAGAGGTCTCTGCTTGATTTATTAGCCTATATTTAAAACTGAGTTATGTATCATTTAATGGGCCAAGCAAGATGGTGGCTGAGTAAATCCTCATGCAATCTCTCCCCAGACCAAGGAAGCAGAGCAGCTACTACAGGCCACAATAACTTCACAGGAGCTAAGGGAATCAGGTAAGAGAATGCCACATCTGCTTACAGTATAACAAAATCGAAAGAGTGCTGAAGAAAATGGGAAGAAAAAAATGTCTCCCCATCATTCCCTTTGCCATAGCTACTTTTTTCTTGTTCAAGCAAATGCCATGACAAAAGAAACTTATGGAAGAAAGAGTTTATTTGAGCTTCTGGTTTCAGAGGCATGAGTCCATCATAGGTGTGAAGGTGGTGAGAGGTGACACATGGTAGCTAGCGGGCATGGCGATAGTAGCAGGGAGCTGAGAGCTCACATCTCCAAACACAAGCATGAAGCAGAGAGAATGAACTAGAAAATGCTTTGGAGCTTTTCATCCCATAGTCTGGCCCCCAGTGCCTTAGTGACATGCTTTTCCCAGCAAGGCTGCACCACTTAAATCTCCTCCCTTGGGCCAGGGGCCAAGTGTTCTACTACTATTGAGGTGTATGTTGGATTCTTCTCATTCAGACCCTTACAACTTTCCTCCGGATCCAAGAAAACCCCAGAAAGAAATACTTACCACTTGGAGGGGGGAGAGAAAATTAAATCTAGGTTTTAGACTTGAAATCCAGGATTGGGCATGTCATAGTGACATTCGACTAGAAAACGGTTCCATGATGCCTATTTCGTTAGGTTAGTACACGAAACTAAGCCATTGTAACTGTGTATGGAAGGCAATAAAGACTCCGCTAAGCATCACCCACCCCCCACCCCCAAACCTAACCTCAGGCTTGAGAGTAGGAAGCAAATTCAACCAGCTGAGGAACACGATAGAGAATCTAGGACAGGCATTTTCCTGTGAGTCCAGTAGCAGGCTCAGTGTGAGACCAAGATTTAAGTAAAAAAAATAATAATAATAAAGGTTGTATAGGTAGTTCAAAGCTCAGACAGAGCTTGTAAACCAATGATCACACGGGAATCTGTGTTCCTGTAGGACAGACCTGAGTTTCAGTTGCATCAGTTCTACCCATAAAGTAGGCTTGGGAACACCTGTCCTACCCTGAGAAAGTCCAAGCCCCTCTGGCTGATACATAGATGTGGTGCAACTTAGTTTTGGGGCCAGGGGACTGTCTCCACCACTCTCCCCCAACTTCAGCCAATTCAGCAGTACTTGTATACAAGACTCCTGAACCTCCACAGTACTAATCCCAGAACCATTTGTACAACATGTGGGACTGATTTGTGATTTGGCCTGCATCATTGCTATCTGTGATGATTTTACAGCTTCTCACAACTCATGAGATACACACAACCCAGCTTACCAGAAGCCAAGATGATCAATAGTCTGCCTTCACCAACAATATACAAGGCTCCACTTGTGTCGTTCAAGGCTCCATTGAAGGATGAGTAGCACAGAGTAATAAAAGAGTAATAAAGGATATAAGCCTTTGCCCTGGAGCCTGTTTAGCTGCTGAAGCCACACATGGCCAGGCCTTCCAGCCCGCATAAATAGTTCTGCCTGAGGACAGAGCCTCTGGTGCAGTTCCTGTAAGGGAAGGTATGCAGCCTCGGTTTACTGGACTTCCCATTCCACCACTTGTAGCTAGCTCTGCCAGTCCTGGGTTATGGGGCTAAGGAACTGGCAACCCTTTGAAGCACAGTTCTTGTTCCTAACCCATTGTTGTACCAGTCTTCTTGGGCAGTGGCCTCAGAGAGAGACACAGCTTTTGGCTCTTGTGCATGCAGGAGCTTGTGGCTGATCCATTGACTGTGATTCTTAAAAGCCTAACCACAAGCCAGTAACTGTAAACAAGGCCCCCAGCACAACCACTACAGGAAAGACAACTCTCCACGTACTCTACTGCATGATTTTTAGTGGAAAATTTGGAAAAAGCTCAACTTTGCTTGCAGCACTGAAACAATGACACCACATCATTGATAGGCTTCTGACAGCTCTGTACCTTGGTACTATATAGTGCTAGGATAAAGCAAGTGACTAAGATTCCTTAAAATCCCTTGAAAGACAGGCATAGACAATACCTGATCCTTCAGAGACAGATGATACGATATGGTAACAAGCAGCATGAGCTTTTAGAAAACCATGTCATAAAATGACAGAAACTGACCAGGTAGTAACCAATGTGATAGTAACCTCAGAGAACTTAAAACAATTGTTTCAAGGAATTTAAGGAATTCTTTTAACTCAATAAGCTTGAAGAAAACAGAAATGTGTCATTATTATAACAAAGAAGCAACAAAAATATAGGAGCAATTTAAAAGTCAAATAGAAATTATTAAGATGAAAAATCCATTTAGGAAAACTTTAAATGTGATATGGACTCTAAATAGAATAGACAAAAACAGAGTAAGTGGCCTAGAATATAAAGCACTTGAAATATAGTTTGAGAAGAGAAAAAGAGAGAAAATGCTTACTGGTACTTTAAGGGACAATATTAAAGAAGTAAATATGTGTGATACTAGGGCTGACCCAAGAAGCACCTGAGACTGCCAAAGGATCAGAAAGCTTATTTCTGGGTTACAATAATCAGTACTGTTTAAAGGTTCCTACTTCAAAAACCAATTATAGATTGAACACAGTTTCTATAAAAAATATAGTGGCTTTCTTCACAGATGTAGAAAAATGTAAAACTTGTATTAAACCATAATAACTCCCAATTGTCAAAGATATTTTGAGCAACAAGAACAAAGCAGGAGATACTAAGCTACCAGACTATGCTACCTTACTTTAAAGGTTACTATAATGCTATAGTAGTCAAATCAGTATTGGATTGAAATAAACACACACACACACACACACACACACACACACACACACACACACACACACAGAGAGAGAGAGAGAGAGAGAGAGAACAGAGAGCCCAAAAGTAAACACAGAGAGAGAGAGAGAAAGAACAGAGAGCCCAAAAGTAGACACACACACACACACACACACACACACACACACACACACACAGAGAGAGAGAGAGAGAGAGAGAACAGAGAGCCCAAAAGTAAACACAGAGAGAGAGAGAGAAAGAACAGAGAGCCCAAAAGTAGACACACACACACACACACACACATACACACACACACACACACACACATCTATCACCAAATGACTTCTGAACAAAAGCACCAAAAAATATACTGTGAAGAAGAAACATCCCCTTTAACAAATGGTGTTAAAAACTGCACAGCCACATGCAGATGAATGTTTAAGACCTTAGCATAAGACACGACTTTATCTAACCACTAGAATAAAGCACAAGGAAATGCTTTGCAATATTGAAATTGGCAAGATTTTTGGGATATGATCCCCCTGAAATACATACAATGAAAACCAAAGTATACAAGTGGGATTATATCAACTATAACCGCTTTAGTACAGCAAAGGAAACATTCAACACAGTACAAAAATAACCTACAGCATGAGGCTACACGGTTCTTGACGATATCTGAGAACATAATGATATCTAAAACATATAAGAGATCCTAAAACTAGCAATTAGACAAACCAACATATTAGACAATTATATATATTTAATTATTTGTAATTATCTAGGATAATGGCACTTTTACATGCCATGGGCTATCAGATAAACATCCCCGTGCCAAATGCGTATCATTTCCCTCCCAGTTGGTCAGAGGAATCCCCTATTTCTCAAAGCAATGCAGGCTGCTGCCAGTGCTCTTGGGTACCAACCACAACCTGAAGGTAAGAGAGTATTGCTGAAGATACTGCGTATTTGAATCCTAAGACAGAGAATTCAAGCTAGTACAGTAACCTGGACGTTTCAGCACTACTGGCTAGCTTTCACAGTCCTACTAGATCTTACGCAGGCAGCCTTGGGAGAAAATCATCCACAGTCTTACCCAGTTGTGAATCCTGAAAACTACAATAACAACCAGCCTAGTAAAATCTTTCCATAGGTGTAATAGCGGCATAAATGTTACAGAGGTAACAAAACCACGTTCTGATTGGATTTAAGATCTACTCCACAGGTCTAAACTCCACATGTTCAGTATTGTAAATCTAATCAAGAACCTACAGGTCAAGAAGAGGTCATAGACCTCAGTGGTTTGCTGTTAGCATTGACCTCTGTATTTGACATGCTCTGGGTGTGTCTCTCAGGAGAGATCTATATCCGGTCCCATTCAGCATGCATTTTTTTTTTTAGTTTCATCAATCTTATCTAGTTTTGGTGTCTGTATATATATGGGCCACATGTGGGGCAGGCTCTGAATGGCCATTCCTTGACTCAATGCTCTAAATTTTGCTTCCATATCCCCTCCTATGGATATTTTTTCCCCTTTTAAGAAGGAGTGGGAGCATCTACATTTTGGTCATCCTTCTTCTTGAGCTTCCTGTGGTCCCAGGGAGGCTTTCTTAGGGAGATTAGAAGGCAGCTTTGTAGGTGAAGGGGTTTTCTACAGCTCCCTATGGTGGATCCTGATAAAAAGAGACAGTGGTGGCTTTAAGGGGTTTATTGTCATGGCAGAAATTGGATGAATAAAATCATATCCTACTTCTCAGAGTGGGCCGGAGATTAAAAATACCTTTCGCAGGACTGAAAGAGCTTGAAGGGGCTTGAGACCCCATATGTACAACAATGCCAACCAACCAGAGCTTCCAGGGACTAAGCCACTACCTAAAGACTATACATGGACTGACCCTGGACTCTGACCTCATAGGTAGCAATGAATAGCCTAGTAAGAGCACCAGTGGAAGGGGAAGCCCTGGGTCCTGCTAAGACTGAACCCCCAGTGATCGTGATTGTTGGGGGGAGGGAGGTAATGGGGGGAGGCATAGAGGGGGAGGGGGAGAGGTTAGGGGGATGTTGGCCCAGAAACCGGGAAAGGGAATAACATTTGAAATGTAAATAAGAAATACCCAATTTAATAAAAATGGAGAAAAAAATACCTTTAGCTGGGAGCAGTGTCTGGGAAGAGAAATTCATTGGCTAAGTCTCCAGGCCTTTAGGCACCTCATTATAATGGGATCTGTCTTGAGCCTACGTGACCTAAGGTCATGTCCTCTACCTGTGAAGGTGCTTGCCCTTATGTGACTGATGGTCTCAAATCTATGGAGGGCTGCAGGCTAATGACCAGCCTGGTTTCCTGGGAGTCAGGCGAAACGCCTATGGTTCCTCAGGGTCACCAGGGTTTCAAACCCCCTCGACTAGAACCAGGGTCTTTCACAGTCCCAGTTGTTAGAGATTTGTTTTTGCAGTAGATGACCATTAACACAGAGATACACAATGGATCAGTGTTGAGAATAAAGCAATATGGAGTGTTCAGTTCTAAATGGTTTATCTTTTCATAAACCTTCCTCCAAAGGCTCAGGGATCATTGCAAAAGCAACAGCATTAAGACAGAGCCAGAAATTGTGGCGGCTGCAACAATGTTGTTTGAAAATAACAGGGCTTCACATAGGGACTGGCAGTTGCTGTAAGTGCGTGCACAGGGCCTGTAGATGACCAAGTCAGTCAACATTTCAGAATGGATGAGGGAAAGTAGTAGTGGTTATGAGACAGAGGCACTGGAGGGGAGGAAGTGAGGGATACATTTGACCAAAACACCTTACAATCATGTATTAAATTCCCTTTCCCAGATAAAAAAAAATTGAAAAGAGAAATAAATACAGGTTTTCATGAAAGTATTCACCAGACCACATGTTTGAAGTTGCCCTGTTTAATTCAACACAGACCACAGAAGGGAGCCTAGTGATTGATTCTAAATGTCCCAGTCGTCACAGGAAACAGTGACTTGGAAGAGGTAAAATTTAATTTTATTAAATGAGGTAAATTTAACTTTATTTCTCTCTTATTTAGGCCAGTAAACTCCAAATATTTGACTTCATCATGTCATCTGATGTAAAGGTAATCATGATTAATATATCCATTAATTTATTTTGTTACTGAAGTTTTAAGATATTCATGTTTTGTATTTACACATTTCAATTTGAAGTAGACATATTTCATATACTTAGTAATCATAAGTGGTTAATGGCCACCACATGTGTGAGTACTGGTGTATACATAAGAGCATTCATTAATATTAGATGCTGAATATGAATGCTATTTAAGGACATGACATTCTAGCATCTAATTAATTTCCCTTTGGAACTGTGTAGATAATATCCAGGCCTTAATAATATTTGTTTTGTTCTATAATTCCAGGCAGCTCTGTCAGGATACAAACAGCCCTGCATACCTAAATAGTTCTTTGGGGCTTAATAGAAACCTTGCTTATCTTTTTTCTTCAGAATCAGTTCTCCAGAGAAAGGAGAAAATGAATTCAGTGTGAAAGGTAGAACATGTGATATAAAGAAATTCAAAGGTGTTCTAAGACCTAGGAAATGAGGTCAACATTCAGGCAGAGGACTTAGGAATTTGCTTGCAATAACACATGGTACTGGGTGAGAAGTAGGACCCTGGTTCCATGAAGATCACTGCGATGCAATGCACCCCCTAAGCCCTTTCTCTTCTTATTTAATTTTCTTTTAAAATACATTTAGTTGGGGAAAGAGAGCGAACATTCTCCCACTGTCAGAAATTAATGCAGTTGACTTTCCCACATGGGTGGGGGAGGCACCACAGGAGTCAGGAATCAGCACAACTGGAGTGAATGAATAAGCCTCACCGTGTGGAAACCAACTTCATGATCATGGTGTCACTTCTGCTATGCCAACACCTTAGCCCTACTTCAATAAAGAAAAGTCCAGAGTCACGGTCAGATTTGGAGTACAGGATTAGGCAGCATTAAGCCTTTTACAGGCGAAAGATTTGCCCTCAGATAGAAGTGGCCGAACCTTTTCCCCCACTAATCTTGTAAGTCCATTTATTGACAGAAGAAACACATACATGCAATACTTTTAATGTAAGTGCATGTCTGGCCTCAGTAGGAGAGGAAGTGCCTAACCTTGTAGAGACATCAGGCTGTGGATACCCAGGATGGGCCCTATACTCTCTAGAGGAGAAGGAGAGGGGGGATGAAGGGACAGACTCTATGGGGAGGGGGAGGAGGTAGGACGGCTATTGGGATGTGATAAAATAATAAAAACATTTAAAAAGGAAATATATTCATAAATTGAAAAAATATATCAGTGCAGGTCATTAAACCCAGAAACTTTCTAAACCATGGGAAAGAATCCTTCCACGTGCATCCAACCACCTAACTGGAGATCCACATGGAGTTCGGAGGAAACAAAACTATTGCTTCTCTCTTGCAGTCATTAGTTCTTGAGAACACTAAAGGAAGAAATTGATGGTCTAGGTGGGTACTGAATTATCTGGGGGCTGGTGAGCTGATACGGCCATCTGCCTAAGTAAACTGTGTTTGTCCACAGTGGGGACTCTTAGTGGACAGGAGAAACTATCCCCACTGAGAAACTACCTCCCAGAATAGTAGCCCTGTAGTTTCAAGCACAGTAAGTGTCCTTAGGTTTACTGGACATGATAGTGCTTCCATTTTCAGGTTTTATTTCTTGTTTATGGTGTGTGCTGGGAGGACTTTGATGACTGCTTTGACCACAATGAGAGTTTTCATTTGTTTCCTCCTACCACTCACAACAGCATCCCCATTGGCTTGAAAATAACTGTCCAAATGTGTGCTAGATACTACTCATTCCTAGACAGGATGGTAATTCTGCCAATCCATTTAAGGAACAGCTATCAAAAACAATGACTTTATGAAATTCATAGGCAAGTGGATGGAACTGAAAAATATCATCCTGAGTGAGGTAACCCAATCACAGAAAAACACACATGGTATGCACTCATTGATAAGTGGCTATTAGCCCAAATGCTTGAATTACCCTAGATGCACAGAACACATGAAACTCAAGACAGATGATCAAAATGTGAATGCTTCACTCCTTCTTTAAAAGGGGAACAAGAATACCCTTGGCAGGGAATAGGGAGACAAAGAGTAAAACAGAGACAGAAGGAACACCCACTCAGAGCCTGCCCCACATGTGGCCCATACATATACAGCCACCAAACTAGATAAGATGGATGAAGCAAAGAAGTGCAGGGTGACAGGAACCGGATGTAGATCGCTCCTGAGAGACACACCCAGAATATGGCAAATACAGAGGCGAATGCCAGCAGCAAACCACTGAACTGAGAATAGGACCCCCGTTGAAGGAATCAGAGAAAGGACTGAAAGAGCTTGAAGAGACCCCATATGAACAACAATGCCAAGCAACCAGAGCTTCCAGGGACTAAGCCACTACCTAAAGACTATACATGGACTGACCCTGGACTCTGACCTCATAGGTAACAATGAATAGCCTAGTAAGGGCACCAGTGGAAGGGGAAGCCCTTGGTCCTGCCAAGACTGCCAGTGATCCTGATTGTTGGGGGGAGGGAGGTAATGGGGGGAGGATGGGGAGGGGAACACCCATATAGAAGGGGAAGGGGAGGGGTTAGGGGGATGTTGGCCTAGAAACCTGGAAAGGGAATAACATTTGAAATGTAAATAAGAAATACCCAAGTTAATAAAGATGGAGAAAATATTTACTTTGGTGTATTCACCAGCACACCGTAGTTTTCCTACCTTCACCTTCCTATCAGACTTGGAAGGCTTCATATTTCATTTGCACTCACGCTATGTTTACAAATGAAACTTTAGAGGCATTGTTTAATTTTTAAGCCTATCTGTCCTTTCTGATGAGTAAGAGTTTTTAATCTATTTAGTATAATTTCTACAGAGCTATATGTGATAATGTTCTCACCAAATTCAGACTAGTCATTGAATATTGCAACACTTTGGGTACCACCTTCTTCCTAAGTATGTGATATGAACCATGACATTACAATCTTAAAACTGTAACCGGAATGACTTGTGTTTGTACTATATCCCATTCTCATTATATTCTTTGTCACACAATGAAATAATGTTGCGCCATTTTCTATTCTCATTACAATCTTTTCCTTATGAATCGGGCATCAGAATTTTATTGCCTTTTGTAATCTGTGAAATATAGTAGTATGTTTTGTTATACCAAAAAAAAAAAAGGAAGTCCTCTTGGTGGAGATGGTGACAGCAGGGTACTCTTCTCTGTGCTGCAGAGCCGAGTAGGGGATGGTCTTCAAGCATTGCTCTGAAATATAAACTGTCCATCCTGTCTTGTTTCTCGAGTTCTACCACTTCTAAAGCTGACTCATTAACTGTAGATGAGGTAATTAGGATCAGAAGGGAACTGATAAGAAATTAAGCCAGTTTGCATAATGCAGATATGTAAAGAGGATGGTATTACCAGGATTCTAGGAAGTAGGCTAATCAGGTTTCAATCAAAAACTCATCACTAGGAGAGAAAATTAATTCAGGATGGGAGACAGGCAAGAATAAGCACACACAGGATCTTCAAATCTGTCTGCACGAACCTTTCCTCTTCGGAGGGCAGCAAAGCCTGGAATTCCTCCCCTGTACAAGATGCTGTCACTACAGTCATTAATGAAAGCTTCCTCTCATCATCTGCTGTGGAGAGGCTGCTGTGTGTAGCTAGTTATACATGCCTCGACGATGTTCTTCGGTCTGAACCTTGCTGAAACCACCACTGCTGGAAATCTAATGATTTGCAGAGAAAATATAATAGGGCATTTCCTAACAGTTCAACCCCGCCTTCTGACATTGTAGAACAACAGGATCATCTACAATGCCCATGCTTTAGTCCTGCAATTGAATTAAAAGGATTTCAGAAACCCACATCATAATCCCTTAAGTAAGTTTATGATTGTGTGCTGGGTCTCCTGCATTGGTATCTTTGCTGTATGTGACGAGCAGGTGGACACACCTACAGTCTAGAGCATGGTTCTGCAGAAACTCGCCATCTTGGCATATCAGGGCTCCTCTGCCAGGCCTTGTTGTGTACCTGGAAAGAAGGGGCTAAGGGTTTCTGAATTTCATACCAAGTTTCACTGCTAAAAAGGATCTTTTCCTGCAAAAGAAAACCTGCTGAGAATGTTATTCATTTAATTATAATGTATAATTGGCATGCTTTTTCCATTGCAAAGACATTCATAAAATAGCTATGTTCCTTAAGTTATAGTTAGATATGAATCGTAATTTCTAGTGTTCTATTGCACAGTACATAACCATAGGTGGTGACTATGAGTTTTTGAAATACCTAGAAAAAAGATTATGAATACTTTCACCATAAGGAAATGACAAATGTTTGAAGAGACAGACCTGATTACTTCTAAATACTGCACAATGGAGATGGATATATATATACATATATATATATATATGTATATATATATACACCTCCCCACAAGAATATATAATATTTTGTCTCACTATGTATCCCTGTCTCCTGAGTGCTTAGGTCAATGACATGAGCCACCACACTCAGAAGTCTATTAAATTTTTGGTATTTTATTGGTTCTGTGAATGCTTGATACCCCAGCATAGGTGAATGGTAGGTTGGTGAGGTAGGAGTGGGTGGGTGGGTGGGGTGGGGGAGCACCCTGATAGAAGCAGGGGGCAGGAGGGGGTGGGATAGGCGGTTTGAGAGGAGAAACCAGGAAGGGGGATAACATTAGAAATGTTAATAAAATAACTAATTTTAAAAAAGAAAAACATTATCCCTTGTAAGAGGGACATGAAGTAATATGGTCAGAGAAATATCTACAATAGCTCATTGCCCTCACCTCATTCCTAATATTTAAAGAAAACCATATTTTCATTGAAAATAAACTTGTTTTCATACAGTATATTCTGATCACAGATTCTCCTTCCCCAATTCCCTCCCAGATCCTCCCCATTTCCCCGCCCTCCCAAGTCCATCCACTTCCTTTCTCTTTAGACAAAAAGATAGAATAAAAATACAAGATCTATTTACACACATGTGCACACGCACAGAACCTATAAAAACACAAAACTGGAAGCCATAATACACAAGCAAAAGGCCGATAAAAGAAAAAACAAAAACAAAATGCCCAAGCAAAGGCATATAAAACAAATGTCTGCAAAAATATCATTGAGTTTGTCTTGGTCATCTACAGAGCATAGGTGGGGGATTACCGAGAGGAGTGTAGACACTCCTCCCTCAACCTGCTGTGCCCGGAAGGCATTATCTTATCCAGCAGGGATGAGGGCTTCTTCTTAACTGAACATATGGAGCCCTGATTCAGTCTTTCACAACACACACACACACACACACACACACACACACACACACACACTATAAATATATGCACATATATTCTACTCCCTCCCCCACGCCACATGCCAAGTTGCCAGTTGGGAGGGAGTAGTGGAATTCTCAGTTGGGGGTGGGGGTACAAACTGTCAACAAGGCCAGCAAGGGGCACAGTTGAAATGCCATAAGATGGCAACTTCTTGGCTTGGAGTCTCATCATCATGGCCCTTAAAATTAAAAAAAAAAAATAGAACTACCATATGATCCTTTTGGGAGTACAGTCAAAATAGATCAAATCAAGATGTCTAAGAGACAAGTGCACTTCCATATTCATCACAATAGCATTCCCAACAGCCACCCCAGGAAAGGGATCCAAATGAATAAAGAAAACACAGTATATGCATACACTGGACTATTAACTTCCAAGGAAGGAAACTGCTATTCCTGTCAATACACATACATTTGGAGGACATTATATTAATCACAATAAGCCAGACACAGAAGAATACTTTGTGGCTCTACTTAAATGAGGTGTCTAAAATTATCAAATTCATAATACAGACAGATAGTAGTTGCCAACGGCTCGAGGGTAAAGCAGTTGTTACTGGATGCATATGAAAGCTCAACGGTAAACCACGTATGTTCTAGAGATCTGCCATGTAACACAGTACCTCAAAGCTGCAAAGACAGTGGTATGATCTTTAATAGGGTCACTCTTTTGTCCCATTCTTCTAAAAAAGAACCCAAATCAAAAAAAATGAACGTTTTTGAGGTGTAGCACCTTGTTTGCGGTGATGACATCTTGGGAGTATACAAATGTCTAAACTCAGTAAACTGTACACATTCAACATGTGTGTTTTTATGCAGCAATTATGCTCCAACAAAGTTATTTTTAATAGGAAGATATCCTATAGTTATATCTTTGCAAAGCAAAAGGACACCTTTAGAAACAAACTGTTAAAACAAGTCGCACCTAGCCCATGCTGTGTGACCCCAGTGACCCCTTCCAATGAGTGATATTTTTTCTAGTCACAGAAGCAATTCATTTTGTAGTATGTTTATGATGTTCACACTAAGCCAAAGTCTGTCATCCTGGTATTTTATATTCATGTTATCTAGAATGAATATATATATATATGTATATATATATATATCTCACATCTGTCCTTGTGTCATACACAATACCTGAGATAACTCAGCAGAATCTCAGTAGCAGTATCCAGCACCATGACTTGAATAAAGAATAAAGAGAGCAAGTTCTCACAGGACAGCAGTGTTTTCCTGGAGAGCTGTTGCACTGTAAGCCTGAATCCTTGCATTCGTGAACTTCTCATCCGATTACTGGGATTTCCATTTTACATTTTAAAACATAAGTAATCACAAAAAACATTTTCAAATTTGCTTTCAAATGGGCCTTAAATTTAAAAAGAAGTCATTTGAAGATTATACAAGAAATAAAATGCAAGAGAAAATTGAAAAAAATTAATTTATTATATGAAGAAACATAAACAACATTTGAGTCAATGACTCCAAGAAGCAGTCCACAAAAGTGCCCACAAGCCACTGGCTGAGATGCACTGGCACATACGACCATACTAATGTAAGATAGATCCCAAGGAAATGCTGTGTTTGCAAGACAATCAATACTACGCTTATTTCCCCGTTTACAAAATTGAACAGATTACATTCACATTTAATTAATGCTTCAAATCGGCCATTTAAGTTGTAATGTACAATCATCAAAAGATGCTGCTACATTCTTTATAAAAGATAATATCAAGACAATAAACTTATTTGCTACCAGAAGCACTTGCTGAGATCCACTGGTCTTTTTTTCCCACCAAGTAAGTGCTAAGGGCTTAGAGGCTATTTCTAAAGTCTTTGTTTTGTGAGTGAGTGTGAGTGTGTGTGTGTGTGTGTGTGTGTGCGCATGTGTGTGTGTGTGTGTGTGTTCTGTGCATCTGTGTGTACACGCACACCGTCGTATGCTTTTGGAAATCAGAGAGCTGTGGGAACTGTTTCCTTCCACCAGATAGGCCCCAAGGGTGGAACTTGGGTTGTTGGGTTTGGTGGCACAAACCTTCCCCCACTGAGCCATCATGCACGCCCTGCTAAATGTTGTAATCAACTGATGGTAAGAGTGGGCAACTGCAGAGAAGACCAAAGACCAGTATGTTCCCTGAAGATAGGATGTGGATGAAACTACTTACGTCATTTCAGTCCAGAAAACAAAACAAAACAAAAAAACAATAACCAGTTTATGGACTTGAAGAATATAATAACTTTTTATGGTATTTTGAAATATTTTTGTGTGTATTATTTAATGAAATATTTCCAACGAGTTTGTGAGGTAAGTTGGAACAGTGTATCATGTAAATTTCATATGTTAGGAAACTGAGGCATAGAATAATTAAGTAAGCTTGTGGGACAACACAAGGAAAATGCCTACATGCCAAGAGACTGAAATAATATCTAATTAGCTAAAAATAAAAAGTTAAAAAAAACCACCTGTCTTTATAAAGTGTGACCTTTGGTGTCTGATAGTTTGCTTAGCACTGCTACTTGGGTTTGAGGTCATTCGAGATGCTTCCCAACTGTCTAAGGTAAAAGGGCTTACAATATATTTGAAAACTAAGAGTTTCAAAGTATTTTTGAGTCATGCTTCTAAAGCAAGGCCAGAAACATACAAGTGTCCTTACCCTTGTCTAATTCTGAACTTGCCCAGGAAGTGTCAAAGTGATGCTAGTCTCACTTTCAAGGCATGACTTGAAATTGGAAATGCATACTACTCTACCTTCAGTCACCGGAAAGCTTCAAGGAGAGGATGTCCTTCACATTAAAGACTGAAAAGACCTAGTGTCTGTAAACATTAGAAAATGAATTCATAGAGGAAAACACTTTGGAATGGCCTGGGAAGGCTCTTCCTACTCTTGCAATCATTGTGGACTCCTTAAACTAGGAAATAAGCAAAACAGGAGTGCTTTAGCTTCTTAAGCTTGTTTTCCCTGGACTTGTTACACATGCTCAACAGGTTTATACCTGTGAGCAAGGAAACTACAAAGAAGTATCTGTCATATAAAGTATCATTCTGATGATGTACACTGTATCTAGAGCTATTAAAAACAGGAAAGGTGATACACAGGTCAACAGAAAACAGAGACAAACACCTATTTGACTTTTCTATGTTAAAAGTGGTCAAGAAGGATGTACTGCCTATGCATTCTCATACAAGTAAACCACAAATCCTGACAAGCCAGAAGAATTACAAATGAGAGCAAACACCTCAGGAAAGGCAAATGGACGCTCTAAGGTTCAGAACCTTACTAAGTGTGTGAATACAAAATGATATAAAGATTAATAGTGGGAATGACACATCAAAGAATAGTCATTATTTTATGAAACCTCTAGTATAGTAAAACATTTGCCAAACTGAATTTCCATTTGTTTATGAAATCACTCATCAATTTGATACCAAAAAGAGTTTTAAAAAAGAAACTATGAGTATGATGGTCAGATGAATGTGTTTTATGAATTTATGTGGCCAGAAAATTAAATATCTATTCTATCCCATAGAATAACAAATAATGTTGCCTTTGAAAATGTACTAAATTATGGTACAATTCTCATGTTAAGTTGGTGCGGATTTTATGGTCACTTCTTTCTAGACATTTTACCATCTATCTACATTTAGTGGTAGAAATCGTAGCACTGGTTGCTGGCACTTTCGTCAGACTATTGACAATATTCTATCCAACCATTTTAAATTAAAATAAATAGATCAGAGAAAAATTATTCATTAGATGAAATGGTGTGGAGGACAAAACTAAGATCTCAGTAAAATGAACTCAAATCAAGTCAAAATGGATTTTATGAGGAACAAAAACTTCTGATCATTTCATTACTTTCTATAATTTAGAAAGTTTCTAAGGTCAACATTTCTAACTAAGGGTGGTAGTGAGGAAAACACTTCTTTTTCTTAAAATCATGAAAAGTAAACTGTCCTATACACTTGCATCAGGGAGAAGATTTCAATAGGGCTTTCTAGAAACAACAGCAAATGAACTGAGGTAAGCCTTGTTTAAAACTTTCCTGACAAGTGAGGAAGGGGGAGATAGGTATGAAGACTATTAGTTTTATTTTTTTCTTTCTTAAAATATTAATTTTAGAAAATTCTACTAGAAATTTTGCAGAATTATAGGACAAGACTGAGTTATGAGGTGAATTGAGCCTACCTTCTAACCAATTCCTATCTTTAAACATTTGGATATTTGTATAAGCTTCTGTCATTTTGATGTTCTAACAATCCATCCTCATCACTACTTTCTTCAGCACGTGGAATGAAACATGGCTTTCCTAAGTAACTGGATCAATGGATCCTAGGAAATAAAGTCCCCAAATCTAGGGTTTGAAGCAAAATGCACATTGCATGCCAGAGTGGCTACAGTTGGTTGTGTATAAAAGTCTTAATGGGGTGAAAATGAACATACTGATAAAACAAACTTAAATAGCTCTCCTGTAACTTGTAATTGGAACAGAGTTGTAAAATCCCTAGTAACCTAGTCCACGCATCATGGGGACTTCTATGTAAAGCTATATTCAGTAGTAGTAAAGCATCAGGCTACTGAGACAACAGGCTAGAAAGCTAGAAAACAAGCATTTCTCCTCATTCTACCTGATGAATAGGACCAGCTCAACTTGAAACGTCAGGGAAACTGTGTCAATCAATGAAATGGCCAGCGAGGCCAGTGAGGACATAACAGAGTCAAGTGTGAAACAAACTGTGGGGTAGTAGGCTTCCCTAGTGTTCCCAAAGCTGCTTCAAATCCAAGAGCTTCATAAAAGGGAGCAGCTCACAGAGAACTAAGAGCTAAGAGCTAACTCCCTGCCTTAGTGCCTGTGCAGGGCTAGTGACGTGTATGAAGTTTCATTCCTTGTAAGAATCCTCAGGTTCCATTAAGTGGAGCACAGGTCCACAGCGGTCCAAATCTCAGTGGCCTCGGGAGTTAGTTTACTGGTAGAAGGCTGTGCACCTTGATCTGTGCATGCCTTTAAGTCTGTGTCTATCCTTCCTACTGGCTCAGTGGATTTTCTCCTCGCGGAGGACCAACAGACACACCTGAGACATGCGCTAAAGCTTTCAGAAACACTAGAAGAAAAGAGCTTTTTGCAAGGGTGGAAAAACTGATAGAACACAAGCATGAAAAGAATGCTGGTGCAGTACCCAATGAGCAGCTGCAAAATCAACAGCGGTGCACACACATACATGTATATGTCAGTTTTAAAAAAATACCACAGGAGCAGGAGGACAGAATTCTCGACGAATCTCATCATGTAGTAAATCAGCAGCCGGTACCAATTCTGGGACTTGCTGATGAGTTCTGGATTGTCGATTTTCAGCTGTACGGCTGACCAGCAGAACATGTTGATACCGGCGTAGAGTAAAGTGAGGAAACCGAGCACGATGGTGGTACCTACCCTAGTTAGGGCCTTCTCTATGTTCTCAGGGAATGGGGAGCCACTGTTCCAGAAAAGGATCCACGGGTACAAGAAGAAGCTGAAGAAGTTGACAAGTATGACCACCACCACCCAGATCTTCAGGACAGAGGTAAAGAGGACCAGGACGATGACCCGAGTGGCAATCTCAAAGCTTCTCCAGAGGAAGATACAGACATAGGCCAGGGGTTTGACTTTGACCTCGTACTCATCATACTTGATTTTGATGGCTAAGATGTTGCAACGTAAGGCACCGTAGACGATAGACAGCAGGGACAAGACCATGATGACGCCTAAGAGAGAAGAGAAAGAGCACTGTGAAATTTCACCTCCTCCAAGAATCCTCTGGCCATTGCTCTCCTCCCCAACCCACAGACGTCGGGCTCTTCTGGATTCCTAAGTTCCACCTGGTGACATCTGAGACTGCCCGAGGACTCTCACAGAATTACACAAGACTGCTATACACATATTCCTGGCAGGCTGAAGCACCAGGGGTTTGAGAGCCATGGGGGAAACCCTCAATAACTCAATTCTAGCCATAGTAAGAGCTTGTTTCATCACCGGTTGTGTGGACTAACTTTGAGACACGTGTTCTATGCTATTTCCCAGTGTTCACTTCTAGTCACCTATGGTGATTTTTGTCTAAAAATGACTCCATTCATGCCTTCCATTCCTCAGTTTTCTCTCACGTTTGTTATACACTCCTTTTAAATGCATGGCCTCAAATTTTCTCAGAGCCTGCTTCAGAGGCAACTCAGACTGAAACTCATCCCTGATGCCAATCTTGGTCAGTGAGAACATGAAGGGTCTCTAACATGGTGTGTTTTGTTTTCTCAGCTGGTCTATCAGTTTCTTCAGAATCAAGACTCTGTCTATCATTACTTCAATTTTTTTCCTTTTCCTTTTTTGTAATGTTACACGTACAAAACCATCACCAAACTTCAGACCTTGGAGATTCTCACATATTATATCCCAGCATTTGTATCATTTTGTACTTAATATTTGGGTTGTTGTGTATTTTGAGTTCAACTTTATCTAAATGGTGAGAGCTGTGTGTTTACTCATGTGTTACAGATATTCTACAGGGGATATGTGGTTATTCTAGCACCAACTGTTGAAAGCATTTTTTACAATTATGTAGCCTTCACTCTCTTGTTGAAGATCAAATAATGTTGACTGTAAAGGAATCTATTTCTGCATAATACATTCTGTTCAACTGATCTATTAGTCTGCTTTGTCAATACAATACTACCTTAAGTACAGTCTCTCTATCCATGCCTGCCTCTTAAAATCCTAATCCATGTACTAAAACTGTATCTAAATAATATAACAAAGGAAGGTAGCAAGATCTCTCAGTTAGTACGAGTGCATACCGCTGATTCTGAAAACCTGAGTTTAATTCCTGGGACCCACGTACTAGAAGGAGAGAAGCAACTTAGTTCAAGTTGTCCTTAACCTACATATACACACCATGACCCCCACAAAAATTAATTAATTAAAATAATACATGAGAAGTAAGTTTTTCCCCTTAAATTCAATAGAAAAACCTATTTGATGGGCCTGAATATTCACATGCATTCATTTTATCTTTGCCCACGGGAAGCTCAATTTTACTGGAGGTATCAACTTTACTCAGCTTTTGACACTGGTTTTAGAAGCAGTATTATTCATTGTCAAGACTGGCATCTACTAATAATATCTAAAAGCTACAAACATCAGAACAGACTGGGAAGCAGCTCTACTGGGTTCTTTTCCTTGAGACGGATTCGGCGAACGCTGTATGCAGAATATTTGTGTGGTGGTTTTTATGTGTGGCTATAGGTGCTCACATCCTAAGGACCTTGTATTGAAGCACTTTCTTTCAGTACTTAAGTTTTACTACAAAAAATGCTTCATAAGCTAAAAAACCTACTCATGCATTGTTGGAATGTAAATCATTCAATCACACACACACACACACACACACACACACACACACACACACACACACGATATTTAACCTGAAAATGTATGTTGCATTAAATAATATAAGAATTACAACAATTCCCAGAATCTACTAATGTATTTCTTGTAAGGCCAACTATTCACAAGTAATATCCTTTTCTCCATTAAGAGAATTAAACAATTATTACCCACTTGGTGCTGAGAAATCAAGCACAGAATTCTGAAAATACAAAGAAGTTATCTTAAAATCATATACTTTAGCCTAACAACTATAAATGGTGAATGCCTATTGTAAAATATAGAAATTGGGCCAAGAAAGATAATACCCTAAGGGGGGTGCTTCTCAATCTTCCTAATGCTGTAATCCTTTAGTATCATTCTTCATACTGTAGTGACCTCAACCATAACATTATTTTTGTTGTGACTTCATAACTGTAACTTTAATATTGTTATAAATTGCACTATAAGTTACAATTTACATCTGTATTTTCCAATGGTCTTATGTGACTCCTGTGAAAAGGTCATTCTCCATTCACCTTCATCCCCCACCCGGTTACCCCTCACTGTCACAAAGGGGACACAACCTGCAGGTTGAGAATCAGTGTCCTAAGGAAGCAAAAAGCTAACACAAAACGCTTATAATTCACTGTCTGCCTCTGGAGGTGAATTGTTACCTAGGAAATGACTAGGATGTTGGTCATGTAAACACAAACTTATATAGACTTAAATGGAGAAAAGTACACGAGAGTCAAAAAAGAACCCTGAAGATTGGCAAAAAAAATATTCTCTACGTCCACAAAGATCCAGACCCTACCTGGTACTCCTCAGCCATGAATTTTCCTGTCCGTGTCTTCATCTTCTTACACTTACAGAGAACACGTCTTTAGGGGCTCTCTGACATCATCTCCTAAACCTAGCTACCATAGTAAACACAGAAGGGGGACACTTGGCAATCCTGTTTATTTAAGTGGTTCTTTAGCAAAGTCTAATACCCTTTCATAAAACTAGCCTCATCTTCTACCACAAGCAAAACACAATTTTAGGTTAAAAAGTGAACTGCAAAGGCTTCAGTAGATTCTAAATCCTTGCCACAATCTTGCTTCCTCTTTCCTAATTCTAGTCCAGCAAAGTTCTGCACGAATTCTGTGAACTTGGAGAAGCTGTCACTAGGCATGTATTTTCTAATTTCTTGACACCAAAACCTTAATCTTTATGCAAAAAAATGAAGATTATTTTCTAAAGAGTTCTGTTTGGAGAAGGAATTCTAGTTGTTGGACAGGAGGGCATTCTCTATGTGGGGTCATTTCACACCAAAGGCTGCCAGTAAGATAGAGGATGGGAGATGATGGCTCTCTGTTATGTAATTGCTATCTGAAGACACCATCGTTCAAGACAAGAAAACCATGGAACTCATGAAATGCTTCGGTCAGACAGACTTTAATAAAATTAACTAGCTGAACATGTTCATATATGTCAGTAATCCCAGGAGACTAAGGCAGAAAGATTGTAAATTCAAAGGCATCTTCATGAACCTAACTAGATCCTGTCTCCAAACGATCATAGACCATGTTATGGGGATGGGCAAGAATTGAGAAAACTCAAGGGGATATGGAGTGTAAGGGTAAGGGAAATTGGAAAGAGCTGATAGACACAGTAAGCAGCTAGAAATTCAAGTTTCAAGGCTGCTTCTGAGATGCACTGGATCTCATCTTTTATTTCTATCGATTCAGTAAACAAAGTATCACTTAGCTGGAGCCCTGACTGTTGCCGGTACCACCCTCTATGACTAGTTTTCTTTTCAAAACCTTTATTGTATCAAGTATTATCTTTCTCCTCCAAGTTCTCAACTGCTCCTTCAATGTTGGCTCTTTTCACTGAGCATATGAATCTAATTGAGTCAGTTATATCTAAAACAACTGAAAAAACAACAAAAATATTTTAGGAGATTTCTGTAATAATAAGGAATGGGAGGGGAGAACAGAAAGGAAAATGCAGAGGAACAGAACAATGATAGGCTGATAAAGGAAGACAGGATGCCCCTTTTATCCTGTATTTTCTTTAGTCTGCACACACACACACACACACACACACACACACACACACACACACACACACACACACACCACAGAGAGAGAGAGAGAGAGAGACAGACAGACAGACAGACAGACAGACAGACAGACTGAGACTTTCCAGGCAATCCCCTTGAGCTGTTTCTAATCAAACACTTCCTAATCCTCCACTCCTTGCTCTCTGAATCACAACTTTGCATTCCATCCAGTATACCTTTTGATGTTCACTATCCTCTTCATCAAATTCTGCCTGCAACATTAGCCACAGTATTTCGTATTGATCACCCTCTCACTTTCGTGGCAGCCCTGACTCAGGGCCTTCATGGGCACATCTTTCTTCTTTTACTCAGGAAACAGTTTCATTTTCTCCTCCTATGTCTGTCATATTTCTCTTGCTATAGATGCTGTAGGTGCCTCAAAAAATACCCCCCAAACATATAGAGCAAAACCAATATTTCCCCAACAATCACTTACATACCACCATCATGCATCACCCTATTCATATATCCATGTGTTAGCTGGAACTCTTTTATCTCCCTCCCTCGTTATACTCGAATAGATCTCGTGAGTTCGTGCTATTCAGTATAACTATGAGCAACAGCTTTAGCATGGGGAGCATCCCAGCTCATGTCACTGAATTACAATCTTCACAGCATCTTCTAAGTGATCTGTAGGAACATTCAAGTTTAAGATGTCTGACTCTCAGATTTTTCTCTCCTTGTCTCACTTTATCCTGTCTGAGCATCCTATGTCTCTTGCCAGGTGCGCTATACCACGAGTCATATTCTACCCCTTCTGGCTGCCTAACTAAACCTTTGTATCCTTTTTTGTTGGAGTCAGTGTCTCATGTAGGCCCAGCTAGCATTGACCACGTAATATGGTCATGGACGACAACAAATTTCTTCTGTGACTACTTCGCTAATGCTGGGATTACAGAAGTATGCCACCATGCATGGTTTGCTTCATTTATTCCTTAAGGTTCAGTTGCTTATCAATGTTGCCTTCCTCAGCCTTCATTCATGTTCAGCTGTACATGTGCTTTTAAGGATTTCCCAAGCTCAGATAACTGCTCATGTTTCGAGCATCCACAGCCACCTTTTATCTCAGTACCTGATTTGTGTAAGTTACTTTCTTTCCTATTAGAATGCAATCTCATCAAGGTCACTCTTTCATATGGACTCGTCACCAACACCAACAACAGTGGCTAACACAGAAAGGCCAAAAACCTGTATGAGCATAATAAGTGATTGACTAATGGCAAATAGGACAAATCATCTCTTTTCACTGCTGGTAAGAGCCTTCAGCTTCAACACTACCAAAGAAACACTTGGAGAAAATAATAAGAGCTCTCAAACTTTTTTACCTTGTGCTAACTTATGGGTTTATGGACTTAGGTCAATCTGTCTGCCTCCATGTATTTTCCTAAGTTTAAAAGTTGTACTTTTCTCCAACATTTCCACACAATTAGAATCCAAATTGGAAAAGCTAGTTAAGGTGTAAGCCAACAGTCAAAAGATGCTATTTGAAGTGAATCAGAGTCCCGCTACACAGGAGTATATAGGAACAAAGTAGTGCTTTCTGACTGCAAGCTTAATTAAAGAAGCTAAATAAGTGTTGACTCAGGATATGGGGCCCAGATAAGGGCTAAAACAAGTGTGAATTTTGTTGGTAGTGTTGTGGTTTCCTGGTCAGATAACTGGTTAAGGTTTCTGATGCATTATACGACTTGCACTTTGGGGTTAGCTTTGAATACTTATTCTAGAGTTCAGTCCTGTTCTGATCTAATTCTCAGCCAGACCCTGAAAGCCCTGAGCAAACTGAGGAAGCCAGGGTTGAAAATGAGGGATTACTATCATTGTAAGCTTGTATAAACCTTTGCCACGATTCCCCCTAGTTTTATTGCAAATTGTTCTTTGGGTTCTTTAGTCTGCCCATTACAAACCAACTCCTTACCAGCTTTAAGCAATAAGCTTTCTGTCTCTATAGATTTCCTTAAGTTGGAGTTTCATATTAGTGGAATAATATAATAATATAATATGCTGGCACTGAAAGACTTTTTTTGACTTAACTAATGGTTTTAAGGTTCATCCATGCTGTAGCATATATCACCTCTTCATCTCTTTTTATGGCCAAGTAACATCTGGTCTGTTTCCAGTTCCAAGCTACTGTAAATAGTAGCTTTGAACTATCTGAATACTGCTTTGGACAATCATGGATGAGTCTTTCAATACACAAATTTCTCCCTTGACTCAATTGAAGTGGAATTATCAGATGGTACAGTATTTTATATGTAATTTTGTGCAGAACTGTCAACCTGTTTTCCAAATCAGTTTCAACATTTTATACCACAATAAGCAGAGGAAAGATTCCAATTTCTCTATATTCTTTCTAGCATTGTTTATTATCTAACTTTTTATTTTAACCACTCTACAGAATGTGAGGGATTTTCTTAGAATTTTCATTTTCTAGGTGACTTAATGGTATTTTTATGTGCTAACTGGACAATTTATCTTCTTTGGTTGCTTTAGTTTCTGATCAAACTCAGATTTTATTTTGTCATAAAGATATTCCTCTACACTCACCAGTAAACAGATCTTACTACAGAATAAACCTTACATTTATACATACCTGTCAATAAGCACTTGTAATGGAAGGAGAAAGGGGGGAAGCAAAAACCAGAAAGGATTTCCATGATGACAAAAAGCAGATTAAATTTATTACTCCAATATTCCTGCCAAGAACAACTGATTAATCATGTGTCCAAATACATCAGAAACTGACCAAAGTAATGAATACTTCAGGGGTTTAACATATTAGAAAGAAGAAAGATCCCTTCGGGAAATTTTGAAGCTTTTTTCCCCCGCAAAATATTTACTCAAATGAAAGTACATACTAAGAGATTAAAAACTTTTAGCAGTCTCAAAACCTGCTAGGTGTGTAAGTAAATATTGACATTCAGCCTCAAAATATCACAAGGTTCCTGGCAGCAACACAAAGGATATTAGGTATAAATGTAACTGAAAAATGGACTGAGCCCTCACAAAGACTGAAGGATGGATTTCAATTGACCTGAGGTTGAGATTCACCCAGGTTCATTTGCTACTTTGAGTAAAATAACTTATTCAAGGCTTCAAACCAAGAAGGATAAATACAGTCCAATCGTAAAACATTATTTCCTTTATTTTTATATTATGTTTTGATTATAGCATTTCCCCCTTCCCTAACATTCCCACATATAACTTCTATTTCAAATTCCTGGCCTCGCTAATAGTTATTTGTGTGTGTGTGTGTGTGTGTGTGTGTGTGTGTGTGCACACGTGAGTGTGCATATGTATCTCTCAGGTGTTACTCATACATATGTTTTCAAAGCTGACCATTTGGTAGTGGATATTTCTCCCTATCTCAGCCTTAATTACCCGGAGTTCTTTGTGTTTATTTATTTTTTATGTATATGTGTGAATGCCTGGTGTCTGTAGAGTTCAGAAGAGGGCACTGGACCCCCTTGAGCTAGAATTACAAGGAGTTGAGTATTGCTATGTGGGTGCTGGGACCCAAATTTGGGTCTTCTCTAAAAGCATCAAATCACTAAAATATTTCTCTGGCTATAAAATTCAAATTTAAAAAGGCAAAAAAGTCTAAAGTCACACTACACACTACACACACACTACACACACACACACACACACACACACACACACACACACACACACCACTGGCAACTAAAAATGTGAAAATAAAACCAAATTGTTTAGTCAACAGGAAATGAAGATTCAAACTATCAGACTATACATCATCACTAAATTGTACAAAAAGAATAAAATCATAACATTTGCAGAGAAAGGGATGGGACTGGACATCGTTTTATTAAGCAAACTAAGGCAGACTCAGAAAGACAAATACTACATGATAACTCTCACATGTATGCGTTATAATAAATGTTTATTAAATTGCAATTTAAGACAGTTATGTCACTGCCACTACGAAGCTGGCGCAGAGGCATTTTCTGAGGCCTCTGTCATGACAAATGCAAACAGAAACTAAATTCAGTAGCAAGGTCAACATATATTACTGCAGCGGAACTTGTCATACAGATTTAACCAGTTCTAGGGACTCTAGTCTGTCAAGATCTTCAACTCTCAGTGACAAAGAAATGACCTTTACCACCTTTGCTCTTGAACATAAGCTGCTTTAGCAGATGTTTACTCAGAAACTGAGACTTTTCTTAAATTCCAAACTTACATTTTATTGAGTTGATCGATTACCAGAAAAAATATTTTGGCCCATCAGTTACAACTCACATGGTTGAGTAACTCTTCATTCCCTAGAGATACTGAACTATTTTGCTCTTTTCCTCCCGCCAGACAAACTTCAATTTCTTGATTCCCATAACACTGTCTCCTGACAGGATTTTTGTATTCCAAAAGTAACCCTCCCCACCTCTTTATGCTTTTATTTTACTTGTTCCATGCCAAAGACATAATCACTTAATTCTATCACTTTTATAATACAAATATAGAGTATATAGTGTTATGATCTTCATATACCAATGTTCGGTAACCTCCCTGGTATCATTTAGCTCAATGAACAGTTCTGAACTGTATTGAACAGTAATGAACAGTATTGAAATCTAAGCAGTCTCATTCTAGAAGTTTGGTCTCAACCACTAGGCTTTTCTACCTAAATAAACAGATCTGGGTGTATTTCTCAGTTTCTCCTTCTTAATCTCTATCATTGACAAGGAAAACTGTCATCCTTACAACTATCTCAAGCCCCACAGGGACCAGAGAATCTTCCCTGACTCTTGTCAAGTGCATCACACTTGTTTCCACTGAGCCCACATTTCCAACTATTTTCTACTCTATGAGTAACCCATATCTAAAGACCTTTCGAAATTACACTGCCTATGCCCAGAAAACAGATAAGCCTTACTTCACTAAGCTCATTTCTAGGGATCACCTCTGAGGATACAAGCAATGCTCACAGAGAAATAGGGCAGGGACATATTCCTCTATCTGCCCTACCAACTTGTCTCCCTCCTTTCTTATCATCCTGTCTCAGGCAGAGAGAAGAAGCATCAGTGAGTTTAGCTGAACAAGCAAACGCTGGTTGCGATAGTCAGATGAAGGAAGAAGTCCCTGCATTCCCCTGTGGGGCTCCTGAATATGCTGTCCCACAGCCATCCAGAATGCAATGCAGAGGTTCTCCACTCAGCTGCACATGCACAGCTAGGTTAAGGCATGACAAGCCCTCATGAATGCAGTGTTTCAGGGACAGTAAACATCACAAACAATCAGCTATGGCCATTGGACCCCTGTGGTGAAAATAAGCTAGTGCATTTTCTCTTTGCTAACAAGTCAGACATTCGAACCTCTATTGATCATCTCAGTGGCAATATTTCTCAGTAACCCTCTCCCACCTCTTTTTGTTTTCAAATGCTCGCTATGGTTAAAAAAGGCTTTTGTTAATTGAAAATTTTCAATAACAACAGCCTTTAATTAGCTCTTATTTTAGCATTCTACCAATACTCTCCTTTTAGATAAAAAGACATATGTTAAATTGATATACTTGATAGGTTATTAGTGGACAAAGGTCTTGTATTATTCACAGACATCTGGCATAAACTTTGTATGGCTACAATGAAGTACCTGAAGTAATCAACTTTAAAAGATAAAAGGTTTATTTTGGAGCTGTGGCAATATGAGAATATGTGGTAATAACGACAACTTTCCTCGTGACAGTCAGAGAGCAAAGAGAGGGAGAGGACCAAGGATCCAGTATCTCATTCGAGGGCCTTCACCCATGATACAAATTGGGAGACGGGGCAGAGTGGAATATAACTTTCCCAATAATGCCACAGGTTGAAAACTGTACCTAACGTATTTTCCAAACTAGTTGTAGACATTCAATAATTATAATCAATAACAAAGATTTATTAGTAAGCCAGTAAATACTATAGACAAAAGAGAAGTAATCCTCTTCATTTACTAGTCCATCATCAATGTATGGATGTATGCACAGAAACACTTCCTCTAATTAATGTTAATATCTGGATCCTGATCTACATGTACACCATGACACAGAAAATGTTCAGAAGCAGGTACTTAACTCCATGTCTGGAAGTGCCACCCAAAGGAAACTAATTCTCAAAGATCCTTAAGGCATGAACCTATTGTCCTAATTTTCTGCAATATAATGACTACCTTGTGTCTTTGCACTAACCCTGGTGTGAGGCTTATTAAATTTGTTTCATATTATTTTTCCTAGAGAAGGGTCAATTCTATTCTGAGTCTAAATCATCGATAGGTCTCTTGAAGTACAATTAGAGATGCCAGAAATAGCTTCCAATATGTAGTAGGCCACAAAAGCTACTTATACATGGAAATACTTTAAACCAGCTTTTTCAGTTTCCCACATAATAATTAACCAAAGAACCAACCTTAATAAGAAAAGGTCACTAACACCAATGATTCCTATCCATACAAAAACATCTCTATGAGGGCTACCCTGGAACCCATTCACAGCATTGCAAAAATGTGCTGCCATGTGAGTCAGTCTAACTCTTTCCATATAGTCACCTTATTTCTTTATGAATATACAGTCAACTTTTCGTTTTCTCACATAGCACACAGAGTGACTACAGAATACATGCAATTCACCTTCAGAGAAAACCATAATATATACAAGTACTCATTATTAGGCAAGGGACTATAAGAGATGTGCTCTAGGCATTGACAAGATGCTTAGGGTAACATAGGAGAAGTGTGTTGTTATATATAGATTTTTTTTTCAAACTCAAGTTCCTATATTAGGACAGTAATTCTAATGCAATGTATCATTAAAGTTATTTTAACATAGAATTGACAGCAACAAAATTGAGAAACACCTATAAAGATTGGTCAACGAGGGCAAAGGCATGAATTATCAACATAAGAAAGACTAAGATCATTATAGGCATAAAGATATTGCATGTATAAGGGGATTGTACTCACTAGTGACTTTTCTATTTCTGTGGTACAACATCATAAGAAAGACAACCTACAGAAGAGTTATTTTGCCTTACAGATCCAGAGGGGTAAAAGTTCATCAGGGAGGAAGGACTGTAGGAGCCAGAGAGGTCGAGGACAACAGGAGAACACAGCCCAAAGAATCAAGTAAGTAGGGCTCATGGGAACTCACAGAGACTGAATCAAGCACAGGCCCTGTATTGGTCTGAGCGAGGTCCTCTGCATACCTTATGGTGTTCTTGTGGGATTCTCAACAACGGAAGTGGAGGTGTCTCGGACTCTTTTGCCTGATCTTGGGACCCTTTCCCTCCTACTGGGTTGCCTGCCCAGCCTTGATATGAGGGTCTGTGCCTGGCCTTATTGTATCTTTTTTTTTTTAATTTTTTTATTAACTTGAGTATTTCTTATTTACATTTCGAGTGTTATTGCCTTTTCCGGTTTCCGGGCCAACATCCCCCTAACCCCTCCCCCTCCCCTTCTTTATGGGTGTTCCCCTCCCCATCCTTCCCCCATTGCCGCCCTCCCCTTATTGCATCTTAATATGCCATATTCAGTTGATAATCAACTGGGAGGCCTGCACTTTCTGAAGGGAAACAGAGGAGTGGATCTGGGGAAGAGGGGGTGGGGAACTGGGAGGAGTGGAGGAAGGAGTGGCTGCAGTCAAGATATATTTTATGAGAGAAGAATACCGAAAAAGAAAAACAGAAAGGGAAAAAGTCCATCATGGCAGGTAAGCACAATAGCAGCAGGAATGGTGGCCAGAGCAGAAAGCAGAGTCGTCACCTCTTCAAATACAAGCACAAAGCAGGGATCTATATAGCCTCAAAGCCTGACCGTAGTGATACACTTCCTCAAAAAGATTACTTCACTTAAACATGCTCAATTAGTGCAAGCAACTGAGAAACGATATTCTAATGTTGCCAGAATCTCTCCCTTAATTTCTTCAACATTTCTGCACAATTTATGCAGATAAGTGCAGTTTGCATATTACAAAATTATCTATGACATTAGTGTGGCAGCACAGGTATTTGGGAGAAAAGCAGGCCACCTCAGACTAAGTTCCTGATCTTAGAGCCAAAGGTTTTCAGCAAAGTAACAGCTGATACTGGGAAGAGGCTGCCCACATGCAAGCCTCCTGAATTTATCATCATCATTGCACCACATCGAGAAGAAGGCTCTAAGCAAGAATGCAAACCCTGCGCTGTGTGTCTAGACATCTGCAACTCCCAGATATCCAAATGCCAACCTAGGTTTCTCAATAACCTCCTTTATATTTTAATTGAAATTTAATTCTGAGACTCTTCAGGTCAGAAAGAGAGAGAGAGAGAGAGAGAGAGAGAGAGAGAGAGAGAGAGAGAGAGAGAGAGAATGAGAATGAATATAAAAAGAAAATGTAAAACAAACATTTACAATATTTAAGTCATTTTTACAACCAACTATTATCTACTTAAGCTTTAAGATGGTTTGTGTAACTGCCACCTTACAGAATCTAGAGTGATGTGGGAGAGGGGCATCTGGCCATGTCTGTGGTTAGGAGATTATCTTGACCTTGTCAATGGTGTGGGCAGATTCATACACTGTAGGTGACACCATTCTCTAGCTAGGATGCAGGATTATATAAATGGAGAAAGGGAACAGAACTGCAACATGCAGCATTCATTGACTGCTCTCTGTTTCTTGACTGAATATAGTGTGCCAGTTGCTTCAACTTGCTGCTGCCTTGACTTTCCTATCGTGAAGGATCATACACTTGAACTGTGAGCTCTAATAAGCCCTTTCTCCCTAAGTAGTTTTTGTCAATGTTATGGGAAACCAAGACACTTTTCTAACATTTTAAGGAAATAGATGAGAAAAACCATTACCACTTTTGCTCTAAAAGAACTTGTGCCAAGGAAGTCACACAAATCAAGGAGAAATGATGGTGTTGTAGTCACAGAGGAGAACAGAAGTCGTCAGACTGTGTCCTATCTGTATATGACTCAAGAGCTAAGAATGTCACAAAGTTCAAACACTTACAAAGCAAGCATATATCCTTCTGTATATATGTCTCTATAGTGTCTCTACAGTGCACTCATACATCCACTAGGGTGACAAACACTAAAACCATGACAGGGAGAGCTCACAGAAATGGCCTTCACAGAAATGTTATTTTCAAAAAGGAAAAAGAAACATGTATCTAAAGCAAACACGTCATGTGAAGATTTGATTAGTCAGACAAAGAGGTAGGTAATTATATTATTTTCTAATCCTATTTAATAATCCATTATTGATGTTTTGAATTAAAGTCCAAAAAGGTACCTAGACTTAGTAAGTGAATCAACACTATAGACATCAGCGTATCATTATCAGCAAGGCCTCCAGGAAACAAACAAACAGAAAACTGGGCATTGAAGCTTGAGATTGCAATTCCAGGATTCTGAAATGCAGAGGCAGGAGGATTGCAGGGAGTTCTGGGACAGATTGGACTGCAAAGGAAGACCCTGTGTCCAAAATGTTCCAAAACTTTTTAAAATGAAACAGCAAAAACAAACAAATTATCTTCTCACCATAACTTTATGGCAAAGTTAAGAAACTGGAAAACTGTTAAATCTAAGCACAGTTGTGTGAGTTCACAACTAGTTAAGCAATATTTTTCAGTTAAGATGTTTCTAAAGTTGCTGGGTTTTCCACATTGCCCCTTCACAATATCAAAGTTGTCAACTTCTGGATGAAGACAGACTGATAGCTGAGATAAAACTTGGAAGTTATCCAAAAACACCCAACTTTTAGAAAACCTAAGAATATTGTGATTCAAACTTTTATTTTAGCAACATGTTACCTTGAGAATGAAACCAACAAAAGGAAATATAACAAGAAGAATTTCAAGCCTGTCCTTTAAATATGTAAAATTACACCATAAGTGAGTACAACTATTTTGGAAAGCAGAAAGAAAGTTACTCAAACGATGAAAAGAAAACTTCTGGATGATCCAGCAATCTCTACTCCTGGTTACAGACCCAAAGGCAATAAGATCCAAATCTTAAATATTATCTGCTCACCCTGGCTTAAGGCAGCACTATTCAAAAGAGCCAAAAAGGGGTGCAGGGGAAAACAACATAAATGTCTAACCGGTGAATATACATATCTATAAATGTACACATAAAGTGGAATTCTATTTAGCTATACAAAGGATTAAATCTTGTCATTTGTAGCAACAGATGAAACTTTAGGTAGTTACAGCAAATGACGAAACCCTTACACTCAAAGAAAAGTACTGGAAGGTATCATTCATATGTGGAGAATAGGACAATAGGCTGTGGAGAATAATGGGGCATAGCAGTGAGGGTGAGTGGAACTGATGTGTCAAAGGATGAGCACCAAGCTATAATCAGATGGGACTGGTAAATTCTCACATGCTGTTAGACAGCACAGTAATTATAATCATAATATATACTTCCGAAAATAAAAGACATTGTGTTGAATCATTTGGTTATTGTGCTTGGTAGCAGCAGAAGTCAGAAGAGGGTATTGAATCACCTGGAACTGCTGTCACAGATGGCTGTAAGACAAGACGGGGATGCTCGAAACCAAACCTAGGTCCTCTGCAAGAGCAAGTGTTCTTAGCCACTCCAGGCAATCATTTGAAGAAGCGCTGATAGTTAAAAGATGACAAAAATGACATTAGAGAGAGGACTAAAGGATCTAAAGAATTAACTGGAAAGGAAGATAGGCTAATTGTGGATATATATAGAGAGAAGTCGTAAAAAGGGAGAGAAGATGCAGCATTGCTTGGGTAGAAAAAAGCAGGCTAGTGATTAGAGAAGGCTGCTTTCTGTGCATTTAAAGTGAAAACATTCTACTTGGTAGTGCTAATTCAGCAGGCAGATTACCATGGGAAATATTTACATCTGTCTGTCTCTCAAGCTCCTGTCAATCTGGTTTGTGAAAACATGGTCTATAGAACTGGCAGAATCCTTGGCTTATGGCTAGACAGATAGTTTGCAGGTTTCTATCCTCGGACTGTTTCAGAGCCCTGGATCACCACAGTAGCCTAGTGGGGAAGTAGAAACCACACAGAAGACGGTAATTTTCGATCCAACCATGATAAATGAAACATCCTCCAACATCCACCTCCAGGAGCTCACGTGGGTTCACCCTCCTGCCACCCTCTAAAAGCATTACACTTAATGTAAAGGCATAGCACATAAACATATTTCAAAAACACATACTCTCACTATGTCACCATTTCGATGTATTTTAGACATTTTAGAATTTGGAAGATCTTTGTATATGTGTGTACGTGTGAGTAAGCATGTCAAAACCTGAGACAGACAGTATAACTGAAATGTGTAAGCCTAGCTCATGTAAAAACTACATATACACACAAAAGGCTGTCCTCTGAATCCTCCTCATTTGTCTCTAAAACGTAGAAACTGGAGCTATTACACTTAATGAATTCATGAAATGCAGTCAATGCTGAAAACAAGCAACATAATAAAGTTGTGTTTGTTTGTGTGTGCCCAGAAGCTACAGAATGTATTTGACTACTACAGAGCTCTAGAGTATGACCTGATCATACAGATGGACTTGTCAAGTCACCGAAGTTCAAAAACTGTATAATGAAGCTAGACCTATGAGTCCTAGTTTATTCATCTTTCATACAGATGTAGTAGGAGGTGACACAGTGGGAGGAAATTATTAATCATGATTTCCAACAATACCTCTAAAAGCACTAATTTAAGTACCCCATACTAGCCAGCCTCTTTCCATCCATCCATCCATCCATCCATCCATCCATCCATCCATCCATCCAAAGCACTTGGAGAAAAACACTACAACTGTGGTGTAGTTAATGCTTATTAAACTCTCCAGGAAAATAAGTTCATTACCGTACAGCTTAGTGCGAAACTTCATTCAGTCTCCTTGTAAACCTAAAGTACTCATTTTTTTCACAGACTTTGTCAGTCTTACAAAATTTGTCCCTGGATGAAATTACCTTCCTTTTCCACAGTTGTACATGCCATGGCTCACGTTATCATCTACTCAGATGACCACTCTCAAATACCACGGGTGAAGACAAAAAAGTTCATTTGGGAGGCATTGCCAAGAAAGCAGAACAAAGTTGGGGGAGGCAGAAGAAGGGAAAGACACAAGACCAACAGAAGCATCGTTAAGCTGGTTACTACTCTAGGATACTGCATGCTATTCCTGTCTACTGGGGACCCAGAGATTCGTCTAGACTAGATCCTCGTTATCCAGGATAGAGTCTGAGGCCTTGCCTGTTAACTGCCACCTCTCTCAGTTTTGAATTGATCCAATGACTGTTAGCTTCCACACACCATCAAGCAGTACACAAGCTACATTCTCTGGCACAGGTAAAAGCCCTAAGAAAGGAAAGAAAACACCGTAGTGTGTGTCAGGGTACGCACTCATAGTAGGATATTGGCAATCTGCACTGAATCTTTTCTTGCTAGGTTATGTGGTTCAGGGCATCCAAGAATCTGCCACACTTCCCATTTTATCTCTCCAGTCTATACATCCAGTCCCAACTCTACACAGAATGCTCATAATCCTAGGCTGCATTTACTTAGATGTCTCACAGACACCACCATCAAAAGACTGCCATAATATGACAGACCTCTGAAGCACATCAACAGATTTAAAGTCTGTGACAACATTTGATGATGGCATCACCAATTTTCTGAGCTGTGTTGTGCTTTTGCCAAAGGATGGGGCTAGAATGGCCCTGGCCAACCTCTAAATGCCCAAGCATCAGCATGTTTTTTTTTTACTACATTGGGACATATCATCAATTGTACTGGCTCTGTCTAAAATAAGAGGTGGTCCTTACATTTACTTGCTGCCATCTCCACATTGTGGGGCAAGTCATCTCCTGTGATTGTCTAAGGCCCTGCTGCTTACCAATTCTGGGCTATACTGTCAGGTCACTGATCTAAACAGGGAATGCAATGAATATTCAGGTTGTAATAGTTTTCCCTTCAACAATATAATAAAACAAAATTATATCTAATAATACATTTATGTTAGTATTTCCGGCCAACATTCTTCTTCTGAACTGGCTATACCAGCCATTTCTCTCATGAATAGATAATTAGCATATATATAGGTAACATGATTTTTCCCTTTCTAAAAAAGGTACCTTTTAAACACTTTACAACACAGGAAAAGATGACCATAGACTCACATAATATAGAATCACATAGAAGGAAGATCTTGTAGACAAGAATACATTACGCAGTGACAGCCTGCCCTGGAATTTTCTATTTGTATGCCTTTATGCTACCTTTATGTTTCTGCTTGTTTGGTAGGGGACAGCTTTTTGTTTTCCAGAGTCTTACATAGCTCATGCTGGCCTCAAACTTACCACGTAGCTATGGACAGTCCTTATCCTCCGGCCTCCAAGTCCCTAGTGCTGGGATTACAGACATATATACACTGCCATAGCTATTAAATGATTTCCTATGACTGGTAGAAAGAGCTAAGGATTTGACTTAAGGAGTTGGGCATTTTCTAATTACACAGAATAGAGCCATTAGGTTCAAAACCAGCAGAGCAATTTGGCCTGTCAGTTTTTATATTCATAAGTGGGTCAGTTAATACACTTAAATTTCAAACTACTAAAAATTTCAGGGCATACATGAGAACATTTCTGATTTTAAAAATATTCAATAAGTAGGACTCGATTTACATGTTTAACAAAAATAAGCATGTCATCTCTAATTTGTTAATATTATATATAATAAAACATATGCTTTGAGTTTCTTAGAAATGTTTTCCTAAAAACATGCATATTCATGACCAAATGAGCTAAGAATTACTCATAACAAATATTGAAGATTATAAAAGGCCTAAATTTATATTGAAAGAAAAGGAATCCTTGTTCTGTTGAATTATGATAAAATACTCTAGTCTGTTATTTTTGATCAGTATTTCTGAGGATTTTAGAAAACTAAAGATCAAATATTCAGTGTATTTTTTAAAGATAATTCCTAAGTAAGATAGGATATTGAGAATGGACTAAGAAACACCTACACTCTCTTCCTCAGGAACCACAAGAAGCTTCTTAAAAGTTATGTGAATGAAATTGTACTAGGAATTTAAAGATGATAAGGCTTATTATTTTTGAAACAGCCTCATACTGGACTTCTGCCTTCCAGACTGGCCTTGAAATTGTGGCAATTTTGCTTCATTCAACCTCCTAAGTACTAGGGAGATTTCTTAAGTGCAGAAAAGATAATGTGTCTGCCCTAAAGTACAGCGATTTGCTGCTCTAAGATGCGAAAAGGGAAGAATGGTAAATGACAAATTTGAGCATTTAGAAAACCGTAAAAGGTCTATAGAAAAAGAATCTAAAACAGGAACACAGATAGGCATGGACATTTTGCCAAATCTGTCTTAGTGTGTCTGTGTGTGTGAACAAAAGAATGAGGAGTTATTTGTGGTACCACAGGTTAACCGACAGTGTCTAAACTACTGAGGTAACAGACTTCCCCCTCCCGAGCAACAGTTAACTGCCAGTATTTCTTCAGGGAGGGGGGATCTTTCACCAACTGCCTATGAACTGCCTGTAAGAGCTCAGGGAGGGGTCAGGCTTCTTGCTCTCTCCACGAAGAGATGGTGATGACCTAATCTTGTACAGGTCTTGTATACCAGCTGCTAAGAGTTCAAAGTTGCAATACTATCTCTTATTGGGTTTATTAGTAAGACAGTCAAAAGACACATTTGGTTATTTTATCAAAACAAACCTTAAAACTGATTTTATTTCTGTGAAAATGACAGTTTTGGGGGTAGTAATCTGCTCTTACCATGAAGTTCCAAAACATTATATTGCGTTTCTATGACGTGAAGTTAAAAAATTCATGGTTAAACTTGTTAAAGATTTCCAAAGAAGCCTTGGAAAGAAGACATTTGTTCTTTCCACTTGTCAGAGACAATGTTAGAAGAATTAACATCGCTCCATCAGTACTGATGTTACCATAAGAATGGTTAGGGTTTTTACGCGCATGTTCTCCACCTACAAGTCAACCAACTGCAGGCTGAAAATGTTAGAAAAATCTGTTAGTACTGAAGAAGTAGAATTCTTTATCATCCTTCCCCAAACAATCAAGAATAAAAGCTATTTCCATTCCATTTACATTTTGTCGTTTATAAGTGACCTGTAGCTGCCATGAATTATGGGAAGAGTCAAGAATAGTGGTACACGCCTGGCATCCCACATACTTAGGAAGCTGACGTAGGAGAACCACTTGAACTCCCAAATCTGAGACCATCCTAGGCGATATAGCAAATTTCTGTTCAAACAAAATTTTGAGACAAAATATAGACAAATGGGTGTATATTATAAGTAAATATAACACCACTCTAAGCATGAATCAGATCTTCCTATCAAGAAGGTTCCAGAAACCAATACTGGATACTGGGGGACAGAAGTATTTTATTTTACAAGTTCCACGTTATATGGGAAATTTCTATAGCCCTACTTTTAATTATTAGGGACCTATAGGTGCCTTCCCTCATTATATTAGGTAATAAAATTATGGTGTAAGCAGTTGTTATTTCTGTAAATTAAAAAAAGACTTTGGATCTTCTCTTTTGAATATTTGTTAGGTGTCTTATAACAGTAATTTTTGAATAAGGTTGCCTATTATACTTTTCTATGTAGCTTTATTAATACATACATACCCACAAATTACTACATGTGTCTTTGAAATGTGATTAGTCATTATTAGAGCTATTTTGGCCAAAATAATCTTTCTATATTAGTTTTATTATCTTATTTTGCATATCAATTTTCTATTCCTACTTTGAGTATTATATCCAGTTGTATTATATTTATTATGCACGCTCACCTGATTGTTCACTTGTAAAAATTATTAGAAGTCACAAGTGAACTATAAGGACTGAAGTTTCAATCTTCTCTGGCTAATTTTTTATCTATAATGATCCAACAAGTGTTTCAGAGTCCAGTGAAAATGGACTTCAGTGACTCTGGAGAATAGGATCTTGGGCAAAAGCTCCTCATGTCATAATGTAAGTGCTTTTCAGACCACCTTGGGGATGGAGAGATGGCTCAGTGGTTGACAGCACTGACTGCTCTTCCAGAAGTCCTGAGTTCAAATCCCAGCAACCACATGGTGGCTCACAACCATCTGTAATGGGATCTGATGCCCTCTTCTGGTGTGTCTGAAGACAGCTATAGTGTACTCATAAATAAAATAAATAAATCTTTAAAACAAAAAAGCCCAACTCAAGTCTTAGTTTCCTAACCTGTATGGCCTACCCCATATAAGTGGTTGTTCTTAAAAGTGAGTTGTTGAGTACTTTCTTTTTTCTAAAGATTTTTTTATTTTATGTATGTGAGTACACTGTAGCTGTCTTCAGACACACCAGAAGAGGGCATCAGATCTCATTACAGATGGTTGTGAGCCACCATGTGGTTGCTGGGATTTGAACTCAGGACCTCTGGAAGAACAGTCAGTGCTCTTACCCACTGAACCATCTCTCCAGCTTGGGATTTTTATTTTTTTTTATTTATTTTACGTATATGAATACACTGTAGCTGTCTTCGTGACACCAGAAGAGGGCATCAGATCCCATTATAGATGGTTGTGAGCCACCATGTGGGTGCTGGGACTTGAACTCAGGACCTCTGGAAGAGCAGTCTGCGCTCTTAACTGCTGAGCCATCCCTCCAGCCCTGTTGAGCACTTTCTCATCCCACCTCTAGGACAGGAGATGGTAGTGCGCATAGCTGGTAGTCCTAGTACCCAACAGTCCCCTGAGCGTCTGGCAGAGCTAACTGCTCTGCAGAAAAGTAGCCTGAGCATGTGTGGACAGGGAAGGAGAAAGATGCAGCCATTTATAGGAAATCAAAGATGGAGTGGTCTTCGTACCCTCCAAGCTATAAAAATGCTACAGTTCAGAGAAAACAGGGAGTGTTCGAGGCCACATGAAAACAAAGTGGTACACTAGGACCTGAAACTAAAATCTTCTGATTCTGTTGTGAAAGCGGACTGGACAGACTCTGAAAAGAAGTTCTGTCTAAAAGGCCAGCAGCAGCAACAGAGGGCTAGCAGGAGCTAATGAGAGGTGAACACTTCAAATGTGGAAATTTACAGTCAGGGGCCCCAGTGCTAAGTGCGCGCAGTCCCTGAGTCTTAGTTATCCCATGCATGTTCATGAAACACTAGTGGCAGAGTTTGCACATAATACATGACAACTCTCCAAAACACAGGCTCAGCTTCTGATGACAGGTGCTATGACATACACTATCACTGAAAACCCAGAGCTTCCTTCTGAGAATGACACTGACAACTGTATCCATAACTGACGATGTTCATACATAGTTTGTTAATGCTCTGTAACTATTTAGGCCTGCTTGAATTACATGGCAGTTAAACAGTGGCGTTTCTATACCATTGCTATTTAGTTCAGCAGTGTGCCCCAGTCAGATGGTGCATTCTAGCACTTGAAAGACAGGGGTGGTCAGATATCTGTGAGTTCAAGGTCAGCCTGGTCTATGGAGTGAGGTTCAGGACAGCCAGGACTGTGTAGAGAGAACCGGTTTCAAAAAATAGGAGAAAAGGGAGGAGGAGGAAGAGGAAGAAAGAAAACAGAAAAGACTATAGAAGCATATATTCTACACAGCATTATAGCACTAGATACCTACTAATCCTTGTGTAAATCCTTTTAAAATGAGGCAGAAATTCTAAAAATTTAAAAGGGAAACCACCTATATTTTCTATTTTGCATATATTATTATATTATTAAATCTTTTTTTACAGTCCAGTCGTTATCCCCCTCACGGACTGACCTCTGACTGTTTCTCATCCCATACCCTCCTCCCTTGTCTCCAAGTGGATGCCCCTTCTCTCCCACCCCCACGACACCAGACCTCCCCACTCCCTGGGGCTCCAAGTCTCTCATGGGTTAGGTAAGTCATCTCTCACTGGGGCCAGACCAGGCAGTCCTCTGTTCTGTATGTGTCAGGGGCCTCGGACCAGCTAGTGTATGCTGCCTGGTTAGTGGTTCAGTGTCTGAGAGATCTCAGGGGTCCAGGTTAGTCAGACTGCTGGTCTTCCCATGGGGTTGCTCTCTTCAGTTTCTTCCAGCTTTTCTCTTTACTTCTGGTTTCACCATCATTGCTCAGTGCTGTGGGAAGGCTCCTGACCCTTGAACCTCAAGCCAACATTGTGGCTTAGATGGTTTCCCCCACCCCACTGCCATCATGTTTTAACCTGAGACCTAACCACCAAGGAAGCCTTCCCTATCACAGTCCATGTCTTCATCCACCCATCTCCATTTAGCCAAATCCCTGGCCTCCCAAGGCCTTGTGAGCTCACAGACTACCAGGACAGCTTCTCTGCCCTCTACCTTAGCCAAATCCTCCCACCCGACCAGGGTCAACAGTGCGTACACCTCGCCACCTCCTCCCACCAAGACCACTGTCCACATGGTCCCTATTAGAAATGTCCCCTGAAAATCAAGTTCCCCATATTAACCACAGCTTCGAACGCACCATCCCCCACCTGGGTGGCTGCTCATGGCCACCTCTAGCCCAAAAACAAAAGGAGTCAGGACCACTGGCTTCGGTTTAGATGCTTTAATAGCATGTTTGATTAGCTTCCCCAGCTAGTAGGACACTGGGGCTGGCTGAGGCTGAAGGTGTGGTGGGCCTCCAGAGTCTTGAGACCCAGGCATTATCAGTTCTCATCAGGATCTGCTGACTCAAACACAGACTTGGTGCCTTCTTTGAAGAGTTGGTGGAGCTGGTCGTTGTTCTGTACCACCCGGCACAAATGTTCTGGAGATATGCGCTTCCTGCCACTGGTGTGGGCCTCTTCACCAGCCAGTTCAAGGATGTTGGATGTCAGGTACTCGAGAACACCCGCAAGGAACACGGGTGCAGAGGAACTCAGCCGTCTAGAATAGTTTCCCTCCCGGAGGAAGCGGTCTACACGGCTGACTGGAAACTGAAGCTCAGCTCTTCTTGAGCGGGATATGTTCCGTCTTCGCCTTTTCCCGGCCATGGTGCCCGTGATGGTTATGCACCTCTCTGCTGGCCTGAGTCTCTCCAAATAACCAACCTGCTCACCCACCCAAGCATTTATCCTTGAGGGGGCTTTGTTACAACATACTTTATGATGTCACTGGTAGCCACTGAACTCTGGTGTTCAGTGCAGAAATGCCCATATTAGGAAATAGCTCACCTTACTGAATATAGATAGACTTTTTTATCTTTTCTCATTTGCATGTGTGTGAGTGCGTGTTCGCATGTGCTCTTTTGTGGACACACACATAAAGACCTGATGTCGAGTCACTCTTGATCACACTTCTAGCTTATTTACTGAGACGAGATCTTTCAACCCAAGCCAGAGCTTACCAATAGTCTCACTAGCCACCTTGCTCTGAAGAGTCTGCCTTAGCCTCCCACAAATGGAATTAGACAAGCCACAAGCCCACCTGTTTACATCCTCCTCTTGTGGGAACTCTTTCTATTTGATTTTTTATAGTCTGACACGATCTATGTGTTCATGGTTTCTTGATAGGATTAAATTTTTCTAGATTTTAGATCTAATGAGATAGGTAATGGTTATGATATAACACTAAATATATTAAAACTATTGAATTTTGTTCTATGAATTAGACTGCATTTAAAGAAGGAGGGATAGAAGGAAGGAAGGAAGGAAGGAAGGAAGGAAGGAAGGAAGGAAGGAAGGAAGGAAGGAAAATAACCTTCCAGTTATCATGTAACTGGCTCCCATGATTCCTAAGTCAAGGTCACAAAAGAGGACACAGTTTCACACTGGGAAGCAGTACCATGCTATCAGGAAGTCTAAACTCTTCCCCCACAGAAAAGACGTGAGAGTCCAAAAACATATCAGTAAATCAGTCACCAATGATTTAAAGCTCTGACATATTTGAGCCCCCTCAGCTGGTCTACACTAGAGTAAGTGAACTTTTCCTTTGGAGCTCTGGCCAAAATACAGATTTTTAATCCCCTCCTCCCAAAAAAGTTATTATTTTAACTCACTGGGAGTTTAGGTTAGTAAACAGAGCATAGACTCAGAACAAATGAACATGTAAACTGCTTTTACCTGAATAAAAATCATTTTGCTTCTCAGTTTGAACCCTAAACGTAAGCAGAAATTTTAACAACAAAAGCATGCATACATACATCTTCCAGTAGTAATGTTCTGTTCCAAGACAGTTATATACAGTTGTAGGGTCAGTTGCGGGGCAGAACCTAGGAAAGCCTGTATCACTGATGCCCGACTGAATGCAGAACGGTGGGTAAACAGCTTGCCTTCTGACTGGCCAACCTCTTTCTCGACCTCTTCTGAAAGGCCATCTTTTGGCATCTGTCGTTTCTTAGTGATGCTCACATAAGGTTCTTCATTCTGGTCAGACTGACAGTAGATACAAAAGACTTCACAACACCTAGAAATAAATCAATGAGTCAGAGACAATAATGACTGGCAGAATTCTGTGCTCTCTCTCCCAGTCATCCTGTTTTCACTTAGCCTGATTCTCAAACCCTTGCCTGGCTATTATAAATCTTTCCAAATCATTCACTCTCAGAATCAGTTCTAAGGAGTTGGTTTTCTGCAAGCCCTCCAGTAGACCAATAAGAATTGAGAATCAAGGAAAGGTGACGTTGAAAGCTACCAAAGCAAAGAAAATAAGAGAACGGGAAGTACGTCACACTCTAGAGACCCTCGATAAAGCTTGGTTTTCTTCCAGAAACATTAACTGTGCAACATTAACTGTTCACTTACCTGAACTTTTCCCCTCAACCATAAAATAGAGAGAACATACCTTGTCATCCTTCTGTAAGAGGACGAAAAGGGTGTAATGCTGTTTGTGTGTAAATGTTCCACAGTTCCACATAAAACCAATGCCACAAACCATCCTAGTTTAGTGTGTGTGTGTGTGTGTGTGTGTGTGTGTGTGTGTGTGTGTGTGTGTGCGAGTGCGCAGACTCAGCACTTTCTATAGTCAAGAGTCTAGAGACTGGGGCAGAACTATGTCAAGAGTTCAAGGCCAGCATGGACTACATGGTAAGCTGGGCTATAGTAAGGGGTGAAGGGGCACGGGCAGGGTAGGATAATAAGATGAATAAAGTTGACATATTACCTATTTCTTAGCCTTAATAAGCCCATACAGGCCACAGCTAAATTTTAACTTGCTCAGGAATCCCAAACCAGTTCTAGGGACAGATCCTTTATTAGTGATTAAAATTTTCCTCTCTAGATAATAGATACTGACAGAAATAAAAAGGTCTGATGCCTATGATTTACTTTGAAGTATACACAAATGCAGAGAGAGGGGGGAGGGGGAGAGAGAGAGAGAGAGAGAGAGAGAGAGAGAGAGAGAGAAATGGGGAGAGAGAAAGAGTGAGTTTGAGTTGATGTATGGAGAGATGGAAAGATGAAACAAAATGTTAATTGCAGAATTTAGTTTGTGGGTCCTTGAGTGTATAAATCAGTAAGATTTTTCTTCTGTGTGTTTAGAAACTTACATAATGACGTACTGGGAAAAACATTTTCCCTAAGAGCCAGAAACAATGTTCCTGGCCTCGGGTTTTAACACTGAAAGACTTTTATTCCCTGAAACAGGCACTTTCATAACAACCTTACAATGCTGCTAGATTTTACAGTTTTATCAGGTTTATTGAATGTTGTTAACTTTATAATATCACCTGGAGATATCTACGACAACCTCAGTACATTTGTAATTTGAAATAGTAAAGCCCTTGATGCACAAAAAGAAATGTAAGAAACTTTCTGGTGAGCACAAAGTGAACAGATTTTATAATTATTACCTTTGTTCATTTGGTTTTTCTGGGGGGTTGTGGTTTGTGTGTGAGAGAAATCTGTCTACTCCCTTGTAGCATATATGCAATCAAATATATTTTAATATATTACACCAGGACATGACAGTGTAATAGTCTACTTTGTTTGGAAGAAAATGATAATAAAGTGTAGTTCATGAGTTCAAACCCATCTCCTGAAAATGTAAACCTTTAGCTGACTACTGAACGCCCGCCCCCCAGCAATGTCGGACCATTGAAAGAAGCAAAGTATAGAAGAGAGAATTAAATGGTTATGGTATCTATTCTCAAAGAGGTGATGATAGCAAATGTACTTTTCTAAGAGATCTTAAAGACTCTGACTCCATTCACTCAGAGGGGTTCACCATCGAGATGGGGTCATGGGGACATAGACAGAAAAAGTATAATATGTAGCAAAACATTTATGTTGTACTTTTGGATCACATGATAGCTTCTGATATACCAGCCCACAAAGAAATCTACCAAAAGATTTTAAACCAGCATTATTTGTAATAGAAAATAATGGGATTATTTTAGAGGTCCTCAAAATGAAAGGGTAATTAAATGTATCAAAGCACATCCACTCAGTTAAATACTATGCAGTTATCAAAATGGACAGGTTAGAAAAATACGAGACTTTTGGGCTGGTGAAATGGCTTGGTGGGTAAAGGGGCTTACTGCCAAACCTGAGCACGTGAGTTAAATACCGGGGTCTCTCTCACATGGTGAAAAGGGAAGACTGACTCCCAAATTGTCCTCTGACCTCCACACAAACACCAAGACATGTATGTGTACATGCACACAAACACACAATCAATCAATCAATAAACATTTTAAAAATTAAATGAAAATACTGGGCTTAATAACAGTCTGCTTAGCATGTGTTAGGCCCTGGACTCGATCCCCAACACATTTAACTAATTAAAATAAAAATAAATAAACATTTATTGTATTTTATAAAATAGTTTATCATATTTTATAAGGGAAGCAAATTATAAGAAAATTTTACACCTATAAATGTATACAAACTATACATACATAATGACATACATACATACATAAATACATACATACAAACAATAGAATGACAACAAAATTATACTGAGTCAAAAGTGCCAACTGTTAAGTAACAATTGTATAACCAAGTTATTAAACAACTAGTACCTTAGTTAAACTTGATGGGGATAAACATATTTTGGAAATTAGCAAACTCTTGAAGTCCAAGCTCATTTTCCCTGACAGTTTACAATAATAACCATATGTATATATGCATATATAATATATATGTGTATATATTAGCAAGTATATACAACAAAATCATTAAAAATTATTCTCTTCAGTCAGTCAAAGGTTTTATTTTCTTCACTGAGCAAATATTTTTAGTTTCTCTGTTATTTTAATAAATATTCTTTAGTTGTAATATAAAAGTCAAACTTTTTAGAACTTTTAAAGACCAAAATAAACAATCAAAAGTGTAGAGCATGCTAAAAGCTGCTGAATGAAATGAAAGAAGGAAATAAGAGTTTGTAGAATAATGTAATTCTATTGCTGCTTAAGGGAACTATGTAAAAGAGAGATCATTTATAGAATTCTTGAATGAAACTTCAGAGATCAACCATCCAAATGAAAAAGGATTCCAGGAGAGAAACCAAACCAAACCAAACCAAACCAAACCAAACCAAACCAAACCAAAATTAATGGAACAGCTGTTGGTCTCACGATCCACTGCTTTTCTTAAGTGATACATTGGTCTCTTTTCCCCCGCTTTGAGACAGGGTCTCTCTGTGTAGCCCCTGGCTGGCCTAGACCTCAGTATGTAGACTACACTGGCTTTAAACTCACAGCGATCTACCTGCCTCTGTCTTCTGAACACTGAGATTAAAGGTGTGCGCCACCACACTTGGGATATCTTAACATAGCTTCCTACTTCATATCTTATAAGTTTGTGACTCATCCCAACACCTCTTCCTACTAGTACTTAAGAAAACTAAGAAACAAACTACTACTGTTCTCCTGAAATTCTGACAAGACTTATCCAATTATTCCAATTTTGTTTATAGTTTGTTGTCATGGTTGATTCTCTGCATGAGCTACCTGACTAAAATCACCCAGGGTAAGGGCTAAGCGTGTAGCTCAGTGGTAGAAGAGCAGCATCTTTCATAAAAAATTAGTCAAGGTAGTTCTTGTACTCCATGGCTCAGAAAGCTTTTGTGTAATGTATGTACAAGTACACAGGCCTCTGCTCAACTCTGCCTCTGCCTTGCTAAAAGGAAGAGTCTATAAAGGAATGACTATAGTTGTGTTCCAACAAAGCTTTCTTTACAGAAACAGATGGTGGTATGATTTGGTCAGTGGAACATAGTCTGTAGACCCCATGGCGATCCCTGCTGACCCAACTTCTTTTTCATTTGGTTCCATTTTCAAGACCAATATAACTCAATTGTCAACCATAACAGCAGTTTGTTCCCTAGCAGAAAGCCGGCATGTTGATGACAGCACAAATAACTTGAGGGACCAAGGGCCCTAGTGAAAATATTTTTTTCCAGGAGCTGGATACATGGCTCAGCAGTTAGGAATCCTGACTGCTCTTCCAGATGACCCTGGTTTAATTCCCAGCACCCACATGGGGGTTCACAACTGTCTGTAACTCCAACATACATATGCCCAGGCAAAAACATACATAAAACAATGTGCATAAAATAAAATAAAATAAAATAAATGTGCATAAAATAAAAATAAATAAATTATTTTGAAAAATACTTTTTCCAAAGAAATACTATCATTTCTAATCAGCCACCTTATGTTCATGTGAGGCGCATGCTCAGAGAAGCTGTACTAGAGAACTATGCGGGTTAAATAGAAAATATTGGGAAACCTTTGACAAGCCACTTGCTTAATCTCCTGGACTATAGAAATAAGATCATGTCACTTAGCTCACAGGGTTTTACTGGAGATGGAATTAAATAAATTGGGTAAGCTTTGCTTTACAAATGTGGACTGTTCCTATTTTAAATTATTTTTAAAATTCCCTATAGAGAAATGCTACTACTGTGCATTGCTTTGCAATATTCTCTAACAATTTTGGACTGTTTTAACCTACATATTATAAACCTAGGTTGTTTTTTTTTTTTACCTCTCGTTTTGTTTGCTGAATTGTGTTAGTAATAAAAATGAGGGGATTTCTTGAAGTCGTCATTCATGGATATTTATTCATCTCAATTAATTTATGAAAAGTTAACTGCTACAATAATATGAAAAAGAGGGTAAAAAATATTCTCCCCTTAGTTTTTCCAGTATTTCTGTATAATTTACAGTGAGATTTTTTCCTTCAAATTAGAAACAAAGATAATTCAAGACAATATGCAAAATTCATATTTAAACCCAGGCTTAAGTAGAAAGAAGCGTAGAAATTAAAGCTATATTTTTAAATAGAAGACTAAAATTATAGTACATAAATGAAAAAAGGAGTTCTACCAATGCCTCCCTGAGGGAAAGAAGGCACAGGCGTTAACACTTTTAGCCCACAATCATTGGTGGAGCGTATTGTAAGTGTCCATTTCCCAATACTGGGGATCTGACATAGGGCTTCAAGCATTAGATGCAGTAAAGAGCTGTATGTCACTTGAATTGGGTCATCCTATCTTAGGAACTCAAAAATGCCATCAGTTTAGGTAGCTAAAAGTGGTAGTTGGGCTTTTGTAAATAGAAGTAAATTGTCCCCCCAAACAACCTTAAAGTATGACTAAAAACCATTTCTAGGGATAAAAGTGAGAAGCATTGTGATTCCCTTGTTTGGGGGGATAATTTGTTCTTTCTGAAAAGCGGATGATTTTAGAGTTCAAATTAGAGCCAGTCAGTAGGAAGAAATCCCACCCAGGTTTTTTTTAAGGCCTGTTAACCAAAATAAAAAAATTAAAAACAAAAACCAAACAGAAAACATTGTTTTCCCTTTCATTGGAAAGCTAAGAGTCTTGGCCTTTTGTGTGTGTTAAGTTCAAAGACCATGGGTCCAGTACTTTCTTGACATAAACCAACTGTGTTAGAATCTGAGACTTCTTAAAAATTTGTGTGATAACTGAAGGCTAGTAAAGAGTTTCTAATAAAGGAGAGAATTGTATGCATTCATGTTTAGGAGGAAAAAGCTACATTCCCAGTGTGCCGCTCAGTAATACTGTCCTTAAGATCTTAGTACGTTTCCATGTCCTCTAGTTTGTAGTGGCTGTGCCATTTTTCTATGTAATGTTCTATTAACTTTGCCCTAGGTGACTGTGAACATTGACAGACACTTGTAAATGACTGCAATGGTAGAGGAGTCTTGCTTACCTGGTTATTTTGCTTGTTTAATGTTGCCCACAAATGATGAAACATTTAAACCTTTAATGATAAAACGTAATACTGCACACTCCACTTTCTTTTAAGGCGCGCAGAGAACATCGTGAACCTGATTGCATTTTGAAAGAAAGCCTTGGGAACAGGCTCCAGATCCTCCTTTGCCCTGTGTATAAAATGAGGACAGGAACTGAGGGAGCCTGGAGCCCATGTTGGAACACTGCTTTAGTATGCCCAAGGCCCTAGGCCCCACCTCTAGCCTCCAAATAATAAGCACACAAAGGACTGCTTCTACTTCACTCAAGGAGTCCATAGGCTAAGGCATGTAGGTATGAAACAAACCCCTTAGCACAAGGAACTTTTGAGACGTCGCGGTTCCTTCCCCAAGTCACCCCACCCAAATACGACTTCCCACCCCACAGGTGACCAGTGCCTTGTCAAATCTCACCAAGCAGGGGCACTAGCAGGACCATGCAGCTCACTTAAGGACAAAGGTTCTCTGCCATCTACTTAATGACAAGGCTTTGTAAGTAGCCCTCAGTCCTATTTTCTGAGTCCCCCTGACTGTCAGGACTTCCCCAGTAGTTTCTTCATACTACTGCCAGCGTGTTTCTTGTCCTTTCTAGGATTCCCTGGCACTTCAACAACGAGAAACCTGTTTGCCATAACAGTTAAACTGTAAGTCAGTACACAGTAAGCTGGAGAGGTTGTGTTTAAAATGACATGCAACGTTTTAATATTCTGAATGTTTTTTTTAAAAAACCTGAACATAAACTTTTACTTTGGTTTTTCCTATGATAAGATAAAAGATATGAAAACAACACATTTAAATTCCCCTCCTGTTCTGAAATTAACGTCGTCAGTTGCCTCAGTGTACGTTTCTTCTTGCTTATGTTTATAAAGATTAATTTCCAGGGCTAAGGATGTAGCTTGGCAGTAGAGCATTTACCTAGCCCGTACCAGGGCCTGGATTTCATCCACAGCACCACAAAGAGCAATAACAAAAGAAAAACAGTCTTTTTTCCAGAAATGGCATTAATAGTTTTTCTTAATACCAAGCACGTTCCTGTCTTCAAGGCACCTTGTGTACTAGACTTCGTGACTATGCTTAAAATTGGGCACACTCAGAAGACATCTCCGGTGTGCGTATCTTCACTCTAGACAACTTTCATCACACCAAGAGAAAGGTGGAGTGAGTGCATGGACTTCTAGACTTCAGTAGATGAAATAAGTACATTTCCACAAAGCATTTAGGATAGTGCCTGGTACACAGTTAAGTGACACGTGCTTGATAAACTAAATTAAATGACCCACAAGGGCTCTGACTTGAACCGCACTTCCAAACTTTTGTACCAGGTAACTTCCAAACCTTTGTACCAGGACCACCCAAGCCAATCCTACGGAAGTCCCCTTGACCACACAGAAAGCCACATATTTTCAGGAGACCCAAAAAAGGCAAAAACTGCTGTCTTGGGTCAAACTGAAATAAACAGTGGCAACTGTCTGTGATGGTTCCCAAAATCCGGGGCATCTCAGTTTAAGCGACACGCAAGGATCCAGTTTCATTTCCAAGACTGGACTGGCGAGGCTTGGGAAGCCAGGGCAGGTCAGCCGTGGTTCGGGCCACTTGTCTATCCCTTTCAGGCAAGCCCCCCTTCCTTCAGCTGAGACAGTAGAGGTGGGGACACCCAGGGGACCGGGGCCTAACGGCACCCGTGTACACCCGGCACGCACCTGTACAGGGGCCCCAGCTGGAGCAGGTGCATAAGCAACACCAGTGGGCGATCGCGGCTGAGGTCGCGGTGGACGAAGAGGAGCGTGAGCTGCACCAGGGTGCAGGGCATCAAGGAGAAGAACAGCGTCAGCGCCTGCCACATGCGGTCCCCGGCAGAGCGGTAGGTGCTGCTCAGGTAGAGCGCGGCCATTGTCTCGGCCACGAACAGGAACACGGACGCTAACACTGAGGCCGGGAATTTCATCTCCGCGCCTCAGGGACTCGCACCGCGGGTGGCGGCGGGTGGTGGCGGCGGCGGCGGCGGCAGTGGCGGTTTCCAGAGCGGCTCCCAGCATGCCCAGCCCCGAGCGGCTCGCGCGCAGCACAGCCCGCTGAGGGCACGCGGGCCCCGGCGCTCGCAGGAGCCGGGCCTGGGGGCAACCGAAACAGGGGGTGGGGCGGGCAGCGTGGCCCGGCTCGGACACGCCCACGCGCACCGTGCGCAGCCGCCAGCGCGCCCTACACAGCTCGCGGGAGTGTCTTTAGGGACTGTTCCGGGCGGGCCGCGAACCTGCAGCTTCTGACAGCACCTCCCCGACCGCACGCTGGGCCAAAATCCCGAGGAAGCCGCCAACCGAGCTGGCCCGCCTGCAGCTTCTGGGTCCTAGAGTCCGTTTGTTCTGGGCCATGTTGGGAGCCCCGTGGCAGTCAATTCAATAAACAGCAACCAGTAGAAACCAGAATTGGGGGTGGGAGATTCTGAGCTCTGGGTCCACTGTTTTCTGAAAAGCCTGATGAAAAGTTGAGCTTGTCCTGCCATTCCAAAATAGCAAGAGCCACTGAGATGCTTTTCAAAGAGCAAATGTATTGTCATGCATTCAACATACTGGGAACTAAGGTTAACTTTCCACTGAAAACTCTTGAACATGACCTTTGTCTTTCTAATACAGACTGGGAAGGAGCATCAGGAGTTGTGGGAGCCAAAGTTTTGTCTCCCTGATAAAGCTGCTTATAGAATATATTGCTGTATTACTGTGACTAACTCGACAGGTCAAAGACCAGAGCCTAATAAGGAAACAGTTTTCTAGTCCAGTGAATACCTCTGTTGGTGTGCCAACACAACGACTAACACATTCTTTTTTTTTAATCACTGTTTATTTTTAAAGTTTTAATACAATATATTCTGAATATATTCTTTCCACTATCCCAGATCCTTCTCACCTTCCTACACACCAACTTCATGCTCGGTCTCAGAACAACAACAACAAAACAACAACAACAATACCTAAAAAGGCAAACGGTGAGACAAAAAATTGTCAAAGACAACAAAATGAAACAACAAGTGCAGACAAAAACAAACACAGAGTCCACTTTGAGTTGGCCCACTACTCCTGACTGAGAAACTCACTGAAACTCGATTGGAATAATTATAATAAGAACAAGAACAAAGAGAAATCCACCTTCCAAGCACGTCTCAATTGTAAATGCCTTCCTCCTTAGGAATTGGACTTTGTGTCCAGTTCCTTATTACACTGCTGACATTTTGTCTGGTTGTAACATATGCGTGTCCTGTGTACATTCACCAAATATTTGACAACCTTTTGGACAGCAAGATGGACTCACCCCCGCCCCCGCACCCTCACCCCCAACACACACACACACACACACACACACACACACACACCCCTTCTGAGGTCATTTTTCATGAAGAAATTGGGTGATTTTAATTGTCAGGCATCTTGGGAGTTTTTCTCCTTTGCAAACTGATAGAAGTACAAATAAAATGAATGAACAAATGTGAAGATTCCTAAGATATCAAGATAAGAGTAATCCTAGAGGGAGTGGGCTGTTTTGCTTGGTTGATAGAGTGACATGGGGAAATCTATTTATAAGAGCTGAAGGGAAAATTCAGCCAAGGACTGAGAAGTACCAGGCCCTTTCTCCAAAAGGATTATGAAGGCCTATTTATAGAACCCAGCAGGCCACCATGTCCTGGATCCAGATACACACAGTCACAAACAGAAAGGACAGAAGCACTCCAAGGAGGATTTGTGTAATATTTTATTTGACACCAGAGTTAGCTTTAAAGGAAAATTAAGAGTGAAGCTAAGAATTATTAATTAGAACACAGAAATTACTTAGCATCTGACTTTAAGGCAAAGGATTATCACAGGTTTTTACATAATTAAGTGGACCATGTGGAGCAGGAGGGCAGTAAGCCACAGACATCACTTGCAACACAATAAAGTCCAGTTCATGGCAGATTATTTTCTACAGTATAAAACTACTACAGAAAACACGCTGGAAAGATCACAGGGTTCAGGGATATTGTAACAGCGGGTAAAAAAAATAATAAGGTGCATCACGAAGTTTCTGAGTCTGTTTTGCTTCTGAAGAGATTTCCTTACACCATGCAGTAGACGGTTAACAACCCCCTCTGTGAAGCCAAAACAGCTGTCCTTCCTGCCTGTGGAACAACAGATAACAGAAGCTACATTCCGATGAGCATTTCTAAGTTGATCCTTCCTGGTCATGGTCTGCACACTAACTTATCACAAAGACTGCGTCTTTCTGAATTGTCATTTGCCATTGTTTCTTTGAGAAGAACATATACAATCATAGCTTAGTTTCCCTGCCCAACACTTAAGTGGATTTTCATTAAAAAAAAAAGATCAATGTCATATATTGCAATATGCTTCCTCATTAGGACCAAAACACGTAGTATTTTTTAAAAAATATTCCTATATAGTAATAGACTGATAGAAAGTGGTGTTTGGGTATAACCATATGTAATATGCGAGAATACTTGCAAATTTGGTTTTATTATAAAATACCATAGTAGGACATGTTGTAATATAGTAAAATGCTTAGCAAAATATTCTGCACTGAGTTTAGAAGTAACTGCTACTGATAATTTTTTTAAATACTGCAAAGTACCCCTAAGGAAACAGAATAATTAGCAAGACCTTAAAGAACTTGATTTTGGCAAAAAGGGGCGTTTTTACAATGCCCCTCAACTGGTGTGTATCTCAAAATTCTTGTTAGCTACAACAGATAACAAGTTGAATTTGATGTTAGTAAAAATTTAAAGGATTTCAAAAGTACTAATAACTAACTCCTATTATTTGGTTTATTTTTTTATAATTTGTGTTTTACTTGTAATTATGCAGAGAAATACAGCAAAGAGCACAACTTTATTAACAATACTCATTTACTGAGCAGTCTTCAAAATTCATTAAACTATGGTGCTTGGTTACTCTTAGGTACAATTAAGAGTAAGCTGTTATGCTATAATGCCAATTTACTATTTGGTACTGCCCCCAAAAGATTATGGAATTGCACTGGTTTGCTGCTTATGAAATGTACCATTAGGAAGATGAGCTTTTTAACCCAGTAATGATACAATCATATTTTTATAAATAATGTGAAGTGTGCAGAAATGAAAACCCTTTCGGTGTAGTACATTCTATCCACTCTAGTATATAATGCTTGACCATTCCCCACTTATATATGGCTTTTCAACATCTGTCACTGAAGTCTACAAAATCCTTTTTCAAAAACCTGTTCAGTTCCACTGCATCCAAGAGGTTAAAATTCAGACCCATCTTCCAAGAGCTCCCCAAGAAGTTTCTAGTTGGAGAAGCTCTTATGTTGTTAGAGACTAGATTGTCCTTTCCCAGATTCTGAGAGCACACTATTTCACTAAGAGTACTCCACTTTTACTTATGAAACATCTCTATCTTACAAATAATACTGAATTTTCAAGAGCGAAAGGAGTCTACTGCTGCTACAGTCTTCAGAAGACAGCTCTATTAAAATACTAAAGTCCTAAAATAGACAAAGACAAGACCGATAATTTGAATCAGTCTGCTTATTTGAATATATCCATATGTAAGTATTATTACATTCAACTTGAACCAAATTCAGTGGCATAATGTATTTTACTGATAATTGCCACTTACACACAGATATTGAAACATCAGGGGATGGCATCAGACATCCCATTAAAATATGTTGTGATAAGGATATTGGTAAAGACAGCACACAGCTATAGAATCTGTGTCTTCTTTTAACTGATTGCTAAGTCACAACTAATTCACACACAAACAAGATTATGCATTGAGTAACATAGAACACACAAAAAATACCAAGAAAATTTCAGCAGAATTGCATTATTCTATATGTATGAATTCTGTTTACACATAAACACACCGGGATATTTCTCCCCCGCCTTCATTCTTTTTTAATATTAGTCATTTCTGAAAGCATGATGAGAGGGAGTGTATCTTTTGAAAGATCTATGTCTGTATGCAAGACCCTAAAGTCCCAATTCATTAATATTTTCAGTTCACAAAGTAAGGAGGAAGATTGCCCTTCCAATCAAGGACTTATGACCACAGGCAAAGTCCATATAGGAGCTACTTCACTTTTTGTCTTTTATGCCACTGAAAACAATATGAACAACCCCTTTTATGGAGTGGAAGCGAGATACACGCAGCCACTACCTTATTCTCATTGTACAGGCACTGTTGTGGCGGCTTGCCCTGAACTTGCGATCTGACAACAGAATAGTCCCAAGTCTTCCGGCTCCTGAGCTTGAGGCCATTTGTTTTAAAAAGAGCTTCTAGGCCACAGCAGCCATCCTTCTTGGGTAAATTCAGAAACTTCTGAGGCACAAACACCACAGTCAGAATTGGTTGTAGAATAGAAAATGTATACACACTTGGATTTGACCCATCTAGTGAGCTGGACCTTAAGCACGCCATCGACATATGACATGTGGTTGCTTTTTATATTAAATGAGCATAATTTCTGTGCACATAGTAGGAACTTAAAATATAGAAGCCTTTTAAATAACAAAGAGCCCAGATAGTACAACTAACTCTATGTCAACCCTGTGATGTACACAAGGCACCTAGAGTGCCCCCAAGAAAGCTGCAGAACAAGGCTTTGGAATGTCTAACATGGGTTTCTGGGCATTGCTGCTTCCTTCTAATTGTGTACTTTCTTTTTCTTTTCTTTTTCTTTCCTCTTCTCTTCTCTTCGTTTGTTCCTGGGCCTAGGGCCTAAGGCTGCAAGCATGCTAGTTAAGTCTACTGAGTTAGAGCTTAGCCTGTACATACTTTCTTAGCCTAGTTACACATCCCCAACTCTTATTCCTTGCACCGAAATTACTGAGATGTACTCTCTACGGAAACCAAAACAATTTACATAACACTTTGATTAAAATCCCAAAGAATGCTAAAAAATAAGTCGTGAGGGGAAGAGACGGGATTCACTACACACCAAGTAAATTGTTCTGTCTATGTAATGAATTGTCACACATGAAGACTATTATCTTAACATAGTCAATTGCCTGGAAGGAAAAAAAAAGCAGTGGGAAATTCACGCTGTAAAATTTCTATTCTCTTCAATTATCAGGTTACAAGTTGAAAAGAAGTACAATGGCCATGAGATTAGGTAAAATAAATAGAGATAATGTGTAGAGGCCAAGGTATGTGACTGTGTTCATGCCGTGAAACCGCAATGTTATACAAAATGTATTGCTATTGAAGTATGATGAAGTCTCCTGTCTTATTGTTCAGATGCTTTTACCCTCCAACATCTCCACTCAGCATTCACAGTTGTTTTTGTTCTTCTGAGTTAATAGTATTAAAGCTTGGATAGTGATGGAAATAAGGTTGTAAGAGCTGGGGGGATGACTTGGCAGTTAAGAGCACAGGTCTCCATCTTGCTGGAAACCCAAGTTGGATTTCCATTCCCAGAATTCACATCAAGTGGCCCAGAGCTGCCTATAACTACAGCTTCAAGAAGACATTACAGCTCTGGCATCAACAGGCACCAGCACTCTCATGCACGTATCTACACACACATGTGACTAGAAATACTAAAAATAAATGGATCTTTTTAAAATGCCACAGTGGCCTTCAATAGGGAGCAAGCTTTAATATTAAGAATGTTGCCAAATGACATGATGTACTTTCCTACTGAAAATATGTGTCCTTCCTCCCTCTCTTGGGAGAATATGACAGAAGAGGACCCTTCCAAATCAACAGTGCTTTTCTTTCAGGAGAATGAAATTTCAATGATAGGTTTAACAGCCAAAAAGAGTGGATTCTTGTTTCAAATTTACTGAGGTGGTGCTTACAGAAAGACCACACTCAAACATGACCATTTTTTTGGTGTAATATATAAAGAGTGACCTTTTCACAGTGATCAGCACAAAGCTTTAATCACTCTATAATAACAACTTCAAAAAGTAGAGTCAGTTGTCCCCAGAGCTCCTAGAAATATAACAGATACAACACATCTACGCATCCGATGCCGTAATTTCGGTTGGTTGATGTCTGTAACCTGTAGGGCCCATGCAAAATGCATTTAAAATGAGATTGTGAAGGAGATGTCATTGTCCTTTCAGAAAGAAGACCATTCTGTGGATAGCATCTTCCTTAAGGCTTTCCAAAAGGTGCTTGCCCTCCTCAAGAAAGAACTTCTGGAGTCTAAGTTTGTCCTAAACGCTCTTCTCACAGATAAGCAATTGGAGACAATTTTCTAGGTTGAAATCCAAGGGTATGAAAATGGGACAATAAGCCAACAAGGTAGATATTTTACAAAAATTATTTTGTCCCAGCTCATGTTGATGATTGTAAACATACGAAGAGCCATAAAATATAAAAAGACTGTTCTGTTCTTTGGTAAGATTCTTTGAGAATCTTATGAATACAAGAGGTCCTCTTTTCCAAAATAGGATCACACATACAGCATGCATCCAAACCCATACAAATCCATTGGTTCATACAGCTCCATAAGCCAGCACGCATACAACATGTTTCCAGGCAGTTTATCTACAGTTCGAATAGTGCTTCAGTTTCTATGGGGATAGATGTAGCATATACACAGAGATACTTATGTATGGAAACATCCAAATAGCTAATGACTACAAATGACGACACTGTGTATCACACAACTGTCTTCTTAATATGATGCCCACACTTCGGTGGTTAAATATGAGGACTGTGGAAATCTCATGTTCTGCATATTGACAGTTGCTCTGATTCAGCAATCCACGATGGACTTGAAACATTTTTAGAACTTGTGTTGATAGCAGAAGTAAAGTAGATGTGACAACTAGAATCAACTGGCATAAGAGTCAATGTCTAGTGTGCTTGGTGTTTTTACAAGGTGAGGCGACAAGGCAGGTAGTTCAGTCCACTCTTAACCTAACAGGATGAAATGGAGCAACATTCTTTCTAGAACCACTTTCAAGTTTTCTCGCCCCATGTCTTTCACAGAATTCTATGGAATACAGAAATGACTTACCTTTGTGGTAAGTTACCCTGATGTTTGAGATGATTGATTTCCACTGAAAGCATATTTTACAGTGTAATAGCTTCATAAGCATTACAAAGATAAAGGCATTTGAAAAATTACTGGCATACACAATATACGGGTCACACTTTCAATTGAGACAAACACATGACAGTGACACTTATTTGCTAGATATAAAATTTCCTCTCTTTTTTGTTGTTGGTTTGTTTCTTTGTTTGCTTGTGGTGCTAGGCATGGACCAGGGGCCTTATGCACATTAAACAAGCTACACACTAAGCTAGTAAGCTTAAGCCCTGTCACTAAGCTACACTCTTTCCTGCCCGGAATCTTGCTATTCTGAGCTCTAGGAAAGAAAAAGGAAGTAGGAAAAGAGATATCCTAAGGCCTAAGGCAGCTTCAAAATTCCGTGTTCAAAATAAGTTATGATATGATGTTTTTTACAATGTTCAGAATAGTGGCCAAAAACATAAGTTAAAATAAAACCTTGCATACATATGCACACATCTTCACTCAGAAAAGAATTAAGAATTTCAGTAAGTCAAGTCCTAGGACAACCAATGATTTCTTTTCATGTCCTTCCTTCATCCTTACACTTGATTCCTGCAAAGAGTTCTTAACAGGACAAAATTCTTTTACATTGTGGTTGTCTTTATTCTGAATTTAGGGATATTGGGCATACACACGAATGATCCCATTTGCTGTTCAGTTTTGAAAGTGTTGGTATTTGATCGCCATCATCTCCAGTTCACTTTTGCCTTTTGTGTCACAAACTGAAAAACATTAAGTGTTTTCCCCTTTTCTCTCTGATCTTGGCTGGGACATCTCTCCCCTGAAACGGTAGATCGGTGGGTTTTAGATGAGTTGCAGCATCTCGGTTTGGCAGGCTCTCTCTGCAGTCTGGTATCACGCTGTCCTCATCAGACTCAGCTCATCCATCTGGCAGCAATGGGAAGGCTCACAGTCGTGAGACCATTAGATGGGGATTATGTGGAAAACGGCCTAGAGCAGGCTCAGGAAATCTCAGGGGACTTCCACCGACTGCAAGGGGAGATGGAACCTTTTAAACAAAGACGCTGAAGAGAGGAAATTCAGCCTGATTGGGCTGTAGAAGATCAATGAGAAAGCAAACAGTCCCAGAGAAGCCTTCATACAAGCTGTATATGCTTTCAAGGACCCGTGAACCGGCTTTGAATTCTTCAGTGAATAAGAACTGAGCAAACCTGAGAAGAAGAAGAAAAAAATGTGAACGGTTTCAGTACGAATGTGTCTATATGAACAGCCACAGGAGGCTGTACTTCTTTTGTGAAGTTAAAGGTTTTAATGTCATTTTCTTATCAAAGTTATATAACTAATTAAAGAAAACTCCATTCTCTGGAGAAAAATGTTAGTTATGTAAGTGTTTATATTTTGCAACAGGTTTTGTTGGCAAACAAATCCAACTATTTTTAGGAGTTGCTAATCAAAGCACATCGATATTTTCTGAAATTCTATTCCTTCCATGGTCCAATAATTAGAGGAAAAAAGGTTAACATAAATCTTCCTACTTTTATTTATCTTGAACTGAAGCAAACTGATACTGCACTGTTCCTTTAAGAAAAGAAAAACTAAATATACTATGTTTCTGGAGACATATTGTTTCTGAACTAGGTTTCATTTATATGTGACAGATAGCAGAGGCTGAAAATAAATATGCAGGATTTTACAGTCTGCTTTGGGCAATAAAGGAATAAAATGAATGGAAGAACGGAAGCATCTTTTCATATGATGATGACAAATAGCAAATTGAACTATGTGGCATTGTTAAGACAACTACCTTTAAAACACTGACTTCTGACACGTACAAGCTCGATGAAAAACATTTGATAGCCTTTCAAGCACTCATGCCTATGTCATTGGTTTTTAACTGATTTTACTTTTTTCATCAGCAACAAACGTATCACCAATTCTGACACTGATGTCTACCTGAGAGTCGGTACTGTCATAAATTTAGATTACTGCTGCCACACAGGGGTCCTATAAAGAGTAATTACTTATTTAATCTTTTGTGGAGCACTTGGAATTATTGCAGGCACCTGAAAATATTAGGGAGGAACTAAATTGCAATTCCATTTGTCACCGATGTTCTATCAACTGCTTTCTTGAATGTGTAACCATTTAAATAACATTTTACACTTTTAAACAGCCCCCAAATAAGGTGTTTTAAGAATCAATTCAGTGTTTATAATTATGTGATAAATAGGAATTAAGAAATGACTTTGGGGACTCTGCATCTTTTGAATGTGATGGCTTATTTGGCAGTCTGGATATATCAAAATTGTCCTCAAGTGTATAAAATGCATTCTGTAGAATTCTAAAAGAACTTAACTATAGTAAAGCACAGTTAGTGGATTTGGTTTTTGTTGTTGTTGTTTGCTCTTGTTTTATTTTGACCTTTTTGTTTTTAGATGCTGGAGATTAAAACCGGGGCCTTAGGAATGTGCTATTACTGAGCTACAAGCCCAATACCAGTTAAAAAATTAAAAGCAACCCTAACATGTGGTATAGTTACATGCATCCTTTGTCCGCACAGTAAATAACACTACCTAGTGGCGGCTCAGTAAGTCCTGACATTGCTAAGTACTGAAGGATAGAGACTATACTTCGCAAATCTGCACCAAATGTGTTGAGTATGAGAGGACTTCTCCGGCTGCAAAGCTGTAGCTGTGAAAACCTTCTGTGAAGCATTCTGTTCCCTGGACATCTAAAGATTATAACATCAAATGATTATAATCCAGTTTGAACATGGTCATAAACCCCAGCCTTAAAACCCCTTAAAAATAAAGAGCTTTGAGGTAAGGTATTTGACTGTATGTTATATGACATATAACAGGCTTTCACAAATGAGTAAGCACGAGACAAATGAAAACTACACTTTACTTAATGTGTAAATGCATTGACAGAATCTTTGTATAGCAGAAAAGCAGTCCATCATACTGTAAAAGATAACTTATTACTAAAACCCTGGTTTCCCACACTTCTTTCCTACAAATGATACAATGAACATTTTCCATGTTTTAAAAAATAATTTCTAATATACATAGTATTGTATATTTTGGAAAAATGTTGTCAATAGTAAAGTGAAAACTATTGTCCGAAAACTGTACCCAGTGTTCTCCAAATCAAATTAGCCAAATAATTTTTGAAACAATTCTCAGTCAAAACAGAAGCCTGAATGATAATTATAGAGCCAAAAAGAATGGCCAATATTGGCCATAGTACTATAAAAAATCTAAAGGTTTTTTTTAAAACCTGAACTAGAAAAGTTATCATTTATAAATTATTATTAATTGATAATGAGAGGCTATCTACTTAGACATCTTAAGCTTTAGACAATAACACAAGGACGAGTGTGGGAAGGAAGCTAGCTAGCCATGGAGACTGGGCATATTGGAGGACAGTACAGGAGTAGTGAGTTAGAAAAATGTATCATGATATGTGCGCGTGAATATGTCATAATGAAACCCGTTGTTTCATATGTTAACTTTACAGTCATCCAACAGTTACAACAGAAAAGGAATGTTGGGAAACCAGGCAGAGATGGATGAAGTAGGAAGTAAGAGAGAAAACTAACTAGAACTAATGAACAAAATCAAGAATCTTTTCCTTGAAAGGACAAACAAGAAAAGGGAAGAATGTCAGTGCCCCTTGACAACAACAAAGAGCACTAGGAAGACCATCACATACATGGGAAATCACAGACATCACAGCAATGTGGTACCGGAGCACTATGTCAAATATACCAACAATTGAAAAACCCTTCTCACTATGGATGGCCACCGGAAAGCCATCTAAAGTGACCTACATGTTAACTTGAGCCATTGGGTGAGTTTGTGGGCCACCAACAGATAAGACGCTCTATTGAAAAGAAATCAAAAAACAATGAACTAGTTGGTTTTACAGAAATGGCATTGCGAGAAAAAATGGAAATAGAAGATTCCCAGAAGTTTTTCCATAGCCACAATTTCCAAAGTGCATGCTAAAAGAGCAATCCTTTTTTCTACTGTCATTCTTTCTTCTTTTTTTTAATATTTTTTTCTTTTTTTATTAACTTGAGTATTTCTTGTATACATTTTGAGTGTTATTCCCTTTCCCGGTATCCGGGCAAACATCCCCCTCTCCCCTCCCCTTCCTTATGGGTGTTCCCCTCCCAACCCTCCCCCCATTGCCGCCCTCCCCCCCACAGTCTAGTTCACTGGGGGTTCAGTCTTAGCAGGACCCAGGGCTTCCCCTTCCACTGGTGCTCTTACTAGGATATTCATTGCTACCTATGAGGTCAGAGTCCAGGGTCAGTCCATGTATAGTCTTTGTGTAGTGGCTTAGTCCCTGGAAGCTCTGGTTGGTTGGCATTGTTGTTCATATGGGGTCTCGAGCCCCTTCAAGCTCTTCCAGTTCTTTCTCTGATTCCTTCAACGGGGGTCCTATTCTCAGTTCAGTGGTTTCCTGCTGGCATTCGCCTCTGTGTCTGCTGTATTCTGGCTGTGTCTCTCAGGAGCGATCTACATCCGGCTCCTGTCGGTCTGCACTTCTTTGCTTCATCCATCTTGTCTAATTGGGTGGCTGTATATGTATGGGCCACATGTGGGGCAGGCTCTGAATGGGTGTTCCTTCAGTCTCTGTTTTAATCTTTGTCTCTCCCTTCCCTGCCAAGGGTATTCTTTTTCCTCATTTAAAGAAGGAGTGAAGCATTCACATTTTGATCATCCGTCTTGAGTTTCGTTTGTTCTAGGGATCTAGGGTAATTCAAGCATTTGGGCTAATAGCCACTTATCAATGAGTGCATACCATGTATGTCTTTCTGTGATTGGGTTAGCTCACTCAGGATGATATTTTCCAGTTCCAACCATTTGCCTACGAATTTCATAAAGTCGTTGTTTTTGATAGCTGAGTAATATTCCATTGTGTAGATGTACCACATTTTCTGTATCCATTCCTCTGTTGAAGGGCATCTGGGTTCTTTCCAGCTTCTGGCTATTATAAATAAGGCTGCAATGAACATAGTGGAGCACGTGTCTTTTTTATATGTTGGGGGCATCTTTTGGGTATATGCCCAAGAGAGGTATAGCTGGATCCTCAGGCAGTTCAATGTCCAGTTTTCTGAGGAAACTCCAGACTGATTTCCAGAATGGTTGTACCAGTCTGCAATCCCACCAACAATGGAGGAGTGTTTCTCTTTCTCCACATCCTCGCCAGCATCTGCTGTCACCTGAGTTTTTGATCTTAGCCATTCTCACTGGTCTGAGGTGAAATCTCAGGGTTGTTTTGATTTGCATTTCCCTTATAACTAAAGATGTTGAACATTTCTTTAGGTGTTTCTCAGCCATTCGGCATTCCTCAGCTGTGAATTCTTTGTTTAGCTCTGAACCCCATTTTTAATAGGGTTATTTGTTTCCCTGCGGTATAATTTCTTGAGTTCTTTGTATATTTTGGATATAAGGCCTCTATCTGTTGTAGGATTGGTAAAGATCTTTTCCCAATCTGTTGGTTGCCGTTTTGTCCTAACCACAGTGTCCTTTGCCTTACAGAAGCTTTGCAGTTTTATGAGATCCCATTTGTCGATTCTTGATCTTAGAGGTGTTTTGTTTAGGAAATTTTTTCCAGTGCCCATGTGTTCCAGATGCTTCCCTAGTTTTTCTTCTATTAGTTTGAGTGTATCTGGTTTGATGTGGAGGTCCTTGATCCACTTGGACTTAAGCTTTGTACAGGGTGATAAGCATGGATCAATCTGCATTCTTCTACATGTTGACCTCCAGTTGAACCAGCACCATTTGCTGAAAATGCTGTCTTTTTTCCATTTGATGGTTTTGGCTCCTTTGTCAAAAATCAAGTGAACATAGGTGTGTGGGTTCATTTCTGGGTCTTCAATTCTATTCCATTGGTCTATCTGTCTGTCTCTGTACCAATACCATGCAGTTTTTATCACTATTGCTCTGTAATACTGCTTGAGTTCAGGGATAGTGATTCCCCCTGAAGTCCTTTTATTGTTGAGGATAGCTTTAGCTATCCTGGGTTTTTTGTTATTCCAGATGAATTTGCAAATTGTTCTGTCTAACTCTTTGAAGAATTGGATTGGTATTTTGATGGGGATTGCATTGAATCTGTAGATTGCTTTTGGTAAAATGGCCATTTTTACTATATTAATCCTGCCAATCCATGAGCATGGGAGATCTTTCCATCTTCTGAGGTCTTCTTCAATTTCCTTCTTCAGTGTCTTGAAGTTCTTACTGTACAGACCTTTTACTTGCTTTGTTAAGTCACACCGAGGTACTTTATATTATTTGGGTCTATTATGAAGGGTGTCATTTCCCTAATTTCTGTCTCGGCTTGTTTCTCTTTTGTATAGAGGAAGGCAACTGATTTATTTGAGTTAATTTTATACCCAGCCACTTTGCTGAAGTTGTTTATCAGCTTTAGTACTTCTCTGGTGGAACTTTTGGGATCACTTAAATATACTATCATATCATCTGCAAATAGTGATATTTTGACTTCTTCTTTTCTGATCTGTATCCCCTTGACCTCCTTTTGTTGTCTGATTGCTCTGGCTAGAACTTCAAGAACTATATTGAATAAGTAGGGAGAGAGTGGGCAGCCTTGTCTAGTCCCTGATTTTAGTGGGATTGATTCAAGTTTCTCTCCATGTAGTTTAATGTTAGCAACTGGTTTGCTGTATATGGCTTTTACTATGTTTAGGTATGGGCCTTGAATTCCTATTCTTTCCAGGACTTTTATCATGAAGGGGTGTTGAATTTTGTCAAATGCTTTCTCAGCATCTAATGAAATGATCATGTGGTTCTGTTCTTTCAGTTTGTTTATATAATGGATCACGTTGATGGTTTTCCGTACATTAACCCATCCCTGCATGCCTGGGATGAAGCCTACTTGGTCATGGTGGATGATTGTTTTGATGTGCTCTTGGATTCGGTTTGCCAGAATTTTGTGGAGTATTTTTGCTTCGATATTCATAAGGGAAATTGGTCTGAAGTTCTCTTTCTTTGTTGTGTCTTTGTGTGGTTTAGGTATAAGAGTAATTGTGGCTTCGTAGAAGGTATTCGGTAGTGATCCATCTGTTTCAATTTTGTGGAATAGTTTGGATAATATTGGTATGAGGCCTTCTATGAAAGTTTGATAGAATTCTGCACTAAACCTGTCTGGACCTGTGCTCTTTTTGGTTGGGAGACCTTTAATGACTGCTTCTATTTCCTTAGGAATTATGGGGTTGTTTAACTGGTTTATCTGTTCCTGATTTAACTTCGGTACCTGGTATCTGTCTAGGAAATTGTCCATTTCCTGAAGATTTTCAAGTTTTGTTGAATATAGGTTTTTATAGTAAGATCTGATGATTTTTTGAATTTCCTCTGAATCTGTTGTTATGTCTCCCTTTTCATTTCTGATTTTGTTAATTTGGACGCACTCTCTGTGTCCTCTCGTTAGTCTGGCTAAGGGTTTATCTATCTTGTTGATTTTCTCAAAGAACCAACTTTTGGTTCTGTTGATTCTTTCTATGGTCCTTTTTGTTTCTACTTGGTTGATTTCCGCTCTGAGTTTGATTATTTCCTGCCTTCTACTCCTCCTGGGTGTATTGGCTTCTTTTTGTTCTAGAGCTTTTAGGTGTGCTGTCAAGCTGCTGACATATGCTCTCTCCTGTTTCTTTCTGCAGGCACTCAGTGCTATGAGTTTTCCTCTTAGCACAGCTTTCATTGTGTCCCATAAGTTTGGGTATGTTGTACCTTCATTTTCATTAAATTCTAAAAAGTTTTTAATTTCTTTCTTTATTTCTTCCTTGACCAGGTTATCATTGAGTAGAGCATTGTTCAATTTCCAAGTATATGTGGGCATTCTTCCCTTATTGTTATTGAAGACCAGTTTTAGGCCGTGGTGGTCCGATAGCACGCATGGGATTATTTCTATCTTTCTGTACCTGTTGAGGCCCGTTTTTTGACCAATTATATGGTCAATTTTGGAGAAAGTACCATGAGGAGCTGAGAAGAAGGTATATCCTTTTGCTTTAGGATAGAATGTTCTATAAATATCCATTAAGTCCATTTGGCTCATGACTTCTCTTAGTCTGTCTACATCTCTGTTTAATTTCTGTTTCCATGATCTGTCCATTGATGAGAGTGGGGTGTTGAAATCTCCCACTATTATTGTGTGAGGTGCAATGTGTGTTTTGAGCTTTAGTAAGGTTTCTTTTACATATGTAGGTGCCCTTGTATTTGGGGCATAGATATTTACGATTGAGAGTTCATTTTGGTGGATTTTTCCTTTGATGAATATGAAGTGTCCTTCCTTATCTTTTTTGATGACGTTCAGTTGAAAATTGATTTTATTTGATATTAGAATGGCTACTCCAGCTTGCTTCTTCTGACCATTTGCTTGGAAAATTGTTTTCCAGCCTTTCACTCTGAGGTAATGTCTGTCTTTGTCTCTGAGGTTTGTTTCCTGTACGCAGCAGAATGCAGGGTCCTCGGTGCGTATCCAGTTTGTTAATCTATGTCTTTTTATTGGGGAGTTGAGGCCATTGATGTTGAGAGATATTAAGGAATAGTGATTATTGCTTCCCGTTATATTCATATTTGGATGTGAGGTTATGTTTGTGTGCTTTCATTCTCTTTGTTTTGTTGCCAAGACGATTAGTTTCTTGCTTCTTCTAGGGTATAGCTTGCCTCCTTATGTTGGGCTTTCCCATTTATTATCCTTTGTAGTGCTGGATTTGTAGAAAGATATTGTGTAAATTTGGTTTTGTCATGGAATATCTTGGTTTCTCCATCTATGTTAATTGAGAGTTTTGCAGGATACAGTAACCTGGGCTGGCATTTGTGTTCTCTTAGGGTCTGTATGACATCAGTCCAGGATCTTCTGGCCTTCATAGTTTCTGACGAGAAGTCTGGTGTGATTCTGATAGGTCTGCCTTTATATGTTACTTGACCTTTTTCCCTTACTGCTTTTAATATTCTTTCTTTATTTTGTGCGTTTGGTGTTTTGACTATTATGTGACAGGAGGTGTTTCTTTTCTGGTCCAATCTATTTGGAGTTCTGTAGGCTTCTTGTATGCCTATGGGTATCTCTTTTTTTAGGTTAGGGAAGTTTTCTTCTATGATTTTGTTGAAGATATTTACTGGTCCTTTGAGCTGGGAGTCTTCACTCTCTTCTATACCTATTATCCTTAGGTTTGATCTTCTCATTGAGTCCTGGATTTCCTGTATGTTTTGGACCAGTAGCTTTTTCCGCTTTACATTATCTTTGACAGTTGAGTCAATGATTTCTATGGAATCTTCTGCTCCTGAGATTCTCTCTTCCATCTCTTGTATTCTGTTGGTGAAGCTTGTATCTACAGCTCCTTGTCTCTTCTTTTGGTTTTCTATATCCAGGGTTGTTTCCATGTGTTCTTTCTTGATTGCTTCTATTTCCATTTTTAATTCCTTCAACTGTTTGATTGTGTTTTCCTGGAATTCTTTCAGGGATTTTTGTGACTCCTCTCTATGGGCTTCTACTTGTTTATTTATGATTTCCTGATATTCTTTCAGGGATTTTTGTGTCTCCTCTCTATGGGCTTCTACTTGTTTATTTATGTTTTCCTGGAATTCTTTCAGGCATTTTTGCGATTCCTCTCTGTAGGCTTCTACTTGTTTATTAATGTTTTCCTGTGTTTCTCTAAGGGAGTTCTTCACGTCTTTCTTGAAGTCCTCCAGCATCATGATCAAAAATGATTTTGAAACTAGATCTTGCTTTTCTGGTGTGTTTGGACATTCCGTGTTTGCTTTGGTGGGAGAATTGGGCTCCGATGATGCCATGTAGTCTTGGTTTCTGTTGCTTGGATTCCTGCGCTTGCCTCTCACCATCAGATTATCTCTAGTGTTACTTTGTTCTGCTATTTCTGACAGTGGCTAGACTGTCCTATAAGCCTGTGTGTCAGGAGTGCTGTAGACCTGTTTTACTGTTTTCTTTCAGCCAGTTATGGGGACAGAGTGTTCTGCTTTCGTGCGTGTAGTTTTTCCTCTGTACAGGTCTTCAGCTGTTCCTGTGGGCCTGTGTCTTGAGTTCACCAGGCAGGTCACTTGCAGCATACAAGTTGGTCTTACCTGTGGTCCCGAGGCTCAAGTTCGCTTGCGGGGTGCTGCCCAAGGGCTCTCTGCGGCGGCAGCAACCAGGAAGACCTGCGCCGCCCCTTCTGGGAGCTTCAGTGCACCAGGGTTCCAGATGGCCTTTGGTGTTTTCCTCTGGAGTCCGAGATGTGTGTGCAGAGAGCAGTCTCTTCTGGTTTCCCAGGCTTGTCTGCCTCTCTGAAGGTTAAGCTCTCCCTCCCATGGGATTTGGGTGCAGAGAACTGTTTATCAGGTCTGTTTCCTTCAGGTTCTGGCGGTGTCTCAGGCAGGGGTCCTGCCGCTCCTGGGCCCTCCCCCACAGGAGCCCAGAGGCCTTATCCAGTTTCCTCTTGGGCCAGGGATGTGGGCAGGGGTGGGCAGTGTTGGTGGTCTCTTCCGCTCTGCAGCCTCAGGAGTGCCCACCTGACCAGGCGGTGAGGTCTCTTTCCCACGGGCTTTTTTAAAATATTTTATTATATACTTCTTTACTTACATTTCAAAGGTTATTCCCCTTCCCGATTTTCTGTCCATCAGCCCCCATTTCCTCCCCTCTCCTCCCTTCCCCCATACGGGTATTCCCCCTATACATCCCCCTTGTTGCCCTCCCCCATATTCCCCTGCACTGGAGTTCAACCTTGGCAGGACCAAGGACTTCCCCTTCCCTTGGTGCCCCAACAAGGCTATTCTCTGCTACCTATGAGGTCAGAGTCCAGGGTCAGTCCATGTATATAGTCTTTAGGTAGTGGTTTAGTCCCTGGAAGCTCTGGTTGGTTGGCATTTTTGTTCCTATGGGGTTGCAAGCTCCTTCAACTCTTTCAATCCTTCCTCTAATTCCCCCCAAGGGGGTCCTGTTCTCAGTTCAGTGGTTTGCTGCTAGCATTCGCCTCTGTATTGGACATGCTCTGGATCTCAGGAGAGATCTATATCCAGTCCCTTTCCACATGCATTTTCTAGCTTCATCCATCTTATCTAGTTTGGTGGCTGTACATATACAGGCCACATGTGTGTCAGCCTCTGAATGGCCATTCCTTGAGTCACTGCTAAAAGAGAAATCTTTGATGACCCAATAATGTTTCTTCTGGAGAGGTACATATTTTTTTAATATTATTCTTCCTAGAACTGAAAGCCTCTTCAATTCATATCATACTTAACTTTGAAATATAATTAGATGTAAAGTTCGCTACTCAGAGAAAGCAACAAAATTCATCGCCAAACCAATACCAAATTATTACCTGCATTTTATAATCTTCCACCTGTGAATAAGTTTACATTTTATAGAGAACTCTTGGATTCAAAATGTTATAATTATAGTACTAAACACTCAGACTGGCATGCCGGGCAACAGGGAGGTTCACCCAATCTTTTCAAGTAGATGTTTTAGGGCATAGGGACCTCTGATAAAACTTGTCCAAGGTATGAAACCCGTTATTCTAGATTATGCCCTAATGAATTTCTTGTGATTCCTTTAGAAAACAACAAGTCGGATTTTGGTGAAACGCGTTAGAGAGCTGGGTCATTTGTGTCCTAAGCAAGCACTGTACTACTGAGCCATGTCACCACCTGTCAATCTTACTGTTTGGTGACAGGGTCTCACTAGTTGCCCACATTGCCCTTCTCTTCGCTTTTGTAGTACAGGAAGGTTTCGAGTTTATGGTCCTCCCACATAAGCCTCTTAATTAGCTATGAATTACGGGCCTGCACCATTACACAAAGCAAACAGAAGCCTCGCAGGTCTCTTCAGAGCATATATGCAAATATCAAAGATATTTTGTATTTTATTTTTTAACACTGAATACTGGAAGACCTTTCTGGGTCATTTAAATATTGAAACAGTTAGGAAATATACAGATAAAGTGAACATTATAGGTAGAGAGGTGTAGGAGCTAAACGTAGCCAGGCTATGGAATAAGGAGACATAGGTAGAAATTGAAAATTATAAATGGAGAGGACCAAAACTTAAAAGGGCTTGTGGTCTGCCATATATGACATACTAAAGGAATCACAAGAACATCAATCTAGTGGAGAGAGCTGTAAGAAAGAGAATAGGAAATGAAATCAAAGATAAAGGGAACCTGGGTGCTATAGGACTTCTTAATCAAAGGGTAGTCTTTGGTCTTCGCCTTCAGTCACAGTGGGAATCTAATGGATTGCCTTAATCATGGGAGTACTGTTCTAACATGATAGACATTATCTAAAGTAAACATAAAAGATCATGGTGAAATGGAAGGTTCCTAGTGTAATCAGCATGAAGGCAATGATGTTTTCTGTCCCTCTTATTACTAAAGGTTGTTATGGGGATGCACTGCTGGAGGGAACTCGTGCAACAGAAAACCAGAAGGAGTGTGACTGCCTGTGAGCAAGGAAGTTACAATCATAATCAGTTACACATAATGTGCATGTATATTTAGAAAATCCAATGGACTTAAAGAACTGGTAGGACAAGAATGAACTCAGTAAATTCTATGAAGTCTACTATGATAGTATTTATGAAAACTTAGATACTTATAAGGTACAATGCAGAGTTACATGAAAAATAGAAACCAATGATAAAATGTACTAATACATGATTTCTTTAATTTTAATAAACACCAGTAATAAATAGCCTGAAATATGACACCTTGAGAAAAAAATCATTTATAATAAAGCTAGAAATAAAACAAAAATTTTAATGCTAATGAAAACTGTAAAGATATTTTTTATAAAATCAAGAATCGGCCAGGTGACACTTAAAAATGTAAATCAATGAAAAGGTATCCCCTGATCTTGAATAGGCAACCTTGCTTTTAATAATTCTCACGGAAATAACCTGTAACAGTGAAATTCCAGCCACATCTCCTAGGGACTGGTTTTAAAGCTGACAAACGAGTCCTAAAGTTTAAGTTGAGAAATAAAATGAGGGTGAGTAGTTGAGAAAAATTAGAAGTAAACAATAAAGTGTGGAAGTAACAAAATGGCACAAGAACAATACCTAATATTTCATATGACATAAAAAGGTTAGGAACAGTGCAGAGAAATGGTAAAGAAAGAGGTTAGACAGATGGCTCTGCAGCTAAGAGCACTGGCTGCTCTTCCACAGAACTAGGGTTTGATTCCCAGCACCCACATGGCAGTTCACAACTGTCTGTAATTCCAGTCCTAGCAAATCCGGTTTGCTTTTCTGGCCTCCACAGGCATCAGGATTCCACATGGTGCACAGACATGCTATGCATGCATGTAGGCAAAACAGCAGTACAAACAAAGTGGAAGGAAAGATCACGAGATAACAGAGAAAGAAATAGCAGTAAAGGGAAAAATACTTCCAGCACATTTTGAGGAAGAGTTATAATCATTAATATAACCACCGCAATAGGAAGAAAGGGGAGGGGAAGAAGGGAAAAGATAAAGGTAGGTTCATTTTAGACTAAGAAACTGTGATAAATGTGAAGGTTTCAATTCTATAATTTTAGGGCAGGGATCAAGTACTCAATGATTGCCCAGATAGCATGCATGAATGAGCCTCTGGTTCTACCTCCCATTACTGAGTGTAAAAAAGGGTATATGATAATTTAAATATATTTCTTACATAAATGCCTCTATGACTATAATGTACATATATTGTATATTTTGATTGTATTATATGTATATGATATTTGAGGCAATTTTGCCTATATTAATAAGTACTGAACACATACCAAGTTTCTATAATTTAGAAATTGAATTAATTATGGTACAGCTTCATTGAATCATACTTAACAGCTTAAAACAATGACATAAATGCATACAAACTAAAATTACTCATTTCCAATTGTAAGTTAAAATAGTACATACAGTACCTTTATATATGTGTAATAGTCATAGGGGCCAATTGAAAATAGACAGAAAGCTGAGGTATGATGTAATGATAAAGTATGCCTTTAGCATGTGTGAAGCCTTGGGTTTAATTCTAGAACCAAAAGTTAGACACACACCCACACACCCACACCCACACCCACACCCAGACACACACACACACACACACACACACACACACAAACACACACAGGATTGAGAGTCTATGCAGATATATGCAGATACACATGTATGAATATGTATTATATATGCATGGACAAAACTTAGGAATGATAAAGCTCAAATTTATAGTTCTAACAACAGTTAACCTTTACATAAATTTACTATACTCTAGGCACTCTTTAAAATGATTTCCTTGTATTTATTGCAAGTTTCTTTTTGTAATAAAGTTTATAAAATTAAAAAAACTATTTTCATGTGTTAACTTATTTAAACCATCCAATAGCCCTGAGAAATGAACATTATTTCCCATATGTTACAAATAAGGAAGTTAAATGACTAGTTATGGTCACATAGCCAATATGATTCTGAGCATTTCCCTTTAAAGGAAATTCTCACAACCATAATGGAGGACCATTCATTTTCTAGCTTAAAAGACATAAGTGCCACACAGAGAACTCCAGACCTCTTGTAACAACTACATGGACAACTTTCAAGTGCCCTCAAAGGGAATACTGATTTCATGCTGCTCAGCTGTCCACCATGGGCCACTCATAGTCTTTCTGGCACAGTATATAGAGTGAATCAGTATGGGGGGATTTGTATTCAAAACAATGCTGTGTGTTCCACATCTGATTTTCTATCTTTCTCAGGGCTTCAGGGAATAAACTACAGAGATTAATTTAGCATTTTTAATCCAAATTAGAAATTATATATCCATATGTGTACACACACACACACACACATATATATATATACATATATATATATATATATATATATATATATATCCTTTAGCTCAAAAATTCCACTTCTAGGAATTTACTTGTTATCAGGACAACTCTGCCTCCTCCTCCGTAGCCTACTTTCCTCCTAGACAGAAGGCAGGAAAGGAGAATACAACCACAAGGGTCTAAAAAGCTAACATATTTTATAATTTAAATATTAGAAACAAATGGAGCAAAATATTCTTGTTTTAATAAGAATGTTAAACAAGAATGATAAGAGGCCCTTTATGTATTAATGTAGTGTGATCTTCAAGATAACAAGGCACTAACACTTGTGTAAGAAGGATAAGTTATATATATATATATATATATATATATATATATATTCCCATATGCTCGATTTTTTTACACAGATTATTCTTGGGAAGACAAACCTAGACAATGCCTCCAGGAAAGTCGATTAAACGGCTGTAGGAACTGGTTGCCCTGCTCCTGTTTTACACATTTGAAATCAGGTGACCATATTACCCACTTAGAAAGTTAATTAGATTAAGATTTCAAAATTAGGACTTAGACTGCAGTTAAGATGGGCAGAGTACTCGCCTAGCCCATGAGAAGCTCAGGTTTTAATCCCTAGCACCACATCAAGTGCTGTGGTGGTGTCCACCTGTAATCCTAGAACTTGGAAGATGTAAGTAGGAAGGATCAGAGATTCAAGGTCATGGTTCACTATGTGGTGAATTTGAGGCCAGCCTAGGATGTGTGAAGTCTTGTGTCAAATAAAGAAAATAAAAAGATTTCTAAGAGCATGCACATGAAGACAGCTGACCTTTGGGCACGGTAGATGTACTTCGAGTTTCCTGTAAGACGGTAGAGAAGAAGGAAGACATATGCACTGCCAGCTACACCGTGGCAGATCCCCGGCCCCTTCTTCAACAGGCCTTTCTGCCATGTTAGCTCCCCACACCGGATACATGTGTCCAGATACTGCGGCTTCTTGGAAATGAGATAAGCTTTGGCAAACAGATAAGCAATTCCTGTCAAAACATCAAAGACATAAAGGTGACTTTCAGGATTTAATAAGATACCGTTTCTCAAAGGTAGACACCACATGGATCTCCATAGTGTCTAAAGTCTGGCCTGAAACACTGTATTTCCTTTTGTTTTCTTTTGTTTTTACATCCCTAGTTACATCTCCAATAAGTGGGCTTCTAGGCACTTTGCTTTTGGTAGCAAGACTATACAATGTTCTCCCTGAAAGTGTGTTTTTTCCTGTTTTGTTTTGTTTTGTTTTTTTTTTGGAGTTGGCTTCTGGAGAAAGACAATCATTTTAACTGAAGTACATCAACTAATAGGATCCATTATATATTCAATAATACATACATGCTGGTAAACATACACATAAATAGGACTATTTGAAAGGGCCATTTACACAGCTTTTTAATTACCCCCTGGAAGTTCAGAATTTGCAATGTTTATGTATTTATAACAATACCCTTTTCCTTAAGAGCAAAACTAGGAGTCTTTCCAAGATTAATAGTGCAAAAACAATCAAATCCCCTCAATAAGAGGTCTCCTCTTGCTTTGAAGTGAGCCCTTCGCAAGGTCAGTGTTCTATGGAAAGAAACATTCCATCAAAACTTGTCAACAAAAGGCGATACGCCACTACAGAAGCCAGAGCAGAAGCACGAGAAGTGATGACTATTTATTGAAATTATCTTCTCCAAGATGCTACGTCTGGATGCTCATGGTAAAAGAGATTAGTAATCTGGGATGGCTCTGCCTCCTCCTGCAGAGCCTACCTCCCGCCTACATAGAAAGCAGAAAAGGGCTAAGAAACTCACTGAGTGGTACTGGGATTCGTGTTCAGCCCCCTCCAAATTTCTATAAAAAGAGGGCGCAAAGGCTTTGAATGGAGTAGATATCTTGATGAGCTCATCCACTAAGATTCTCTCTACCTTTTGTTGCCTTTGAACAAGGCATTTATATACAACTTTCTAGAGAAGAATTTCTGTGTGGCTATAATATAAGGCAAGCATTAAGGGCAAAGGAGCTTGCCCCTCAAGTGTCCCATGTTTCTACCGTTGCTATCTTGAGATTATTAATAATTTTCTTAAATTAGTTCTTTTTTATACTTGGTCTTCCAAATTGCATAGTTAGTCCTGGCACTGAGGAATCTAAAATAAATGCTAATTATGGCATATGCCCTTCGGGTCGACACTGTGACTAATATAAAATAAGGCATGTGTCTTGCTGCTGGGACATTCAGTGAATGGTGCTATCAGTGAAATGAGAGAGACCAGACAAAGTGGAATCCTACTGAGGGGTTTTGTAATCTGCAGAGGAAACTCCAGGCCCAAGATGAGGCAAGGAAAGCATATTAGGTACCAAGATCTCAGGCTACGAGGTTCAGAGACGTGAAGCCTAAAGCACAGATCAATGTGAAAGCATTGGCCAATAGGGTAGAAGAATGAGTTCAGATTATAGCTGGTATGCTAGCTTCTGTGAGGCATTTTACACTGTATACTGTGCGTAATAGGGACCTACTAAAAGTCTATTATTGGTTGGCTTTGGTTTTTGCATAACAGTGTGATTCTTCCTGCATGGTATTGTAAGGAAAGGCATAAAGGAAGCCAGGATAGCTCTTCTGAGCTGGTTTTGTTGGCAAAAATGTGGAAATAAAATTTGTCAAAGAGTAATCTCATAGGACATGGTGGCTGTTTAGATACCAACTGAGCATGAACTATAAGGCAGATGACAATTTCAAAATGCCACCATCTTTAATGGTTTTTAGAGCTATGGGAACACACAGGAGGGTCTATGCCCTACGCCTGCTGGGCTATTGCACCATCATCATCTACCTGAGCACTGGAATATGAGCGGGGATCCGTGGGGTACCTGGCTTACCTCTCCTCTATCTTACCAGCAAGTATGAAACATCTGAGTTCTTGTAACCGCTGGCTGCTAACCACCCTCCTGCACTCCCATCTTTGGATTTCCTCACAGGCAAACCGAAAGCATGTACTCAACCCCCCAAAGTTTACTATCATAGATGGTTACAAGCAGCCTGCCCCCTTGGCTCAAGACAGAACCAGATTTTTGGTATATCTTGTGCTTATCAGCATCCCTTGGTATCAGAGTAAATTGAACGGCACATTATTCTGGTTTCTCTTTGTTTCTCTGTCCTACAACCCTTTGGCCTCCTAGGTTTGCCTAAGAGCATGCTCTGCTTCCAGACACTCAGAAAATAGTGTGCTAAGTGAGAAGTGTTTCAGCCAAGGAAAAGCTAGAGAGCTCCCTATTCCACGGGTGCCTTACCATGATACAGAAGGCCCTTCATGATCAACATCCTGCTGTGTTTGCTAGTCTCTTCTCCATTTTCTGACTGAAGCTTTTCACGTTGGTAACCAAGCTACCTGCACTGCCTCCATACTTCTCAGTGCCCATGTTATTCTTGGAAGAAGCCTCCTGTTTTTCTTGGCACAACTTAAGCCAGGAATCACTTTCTTAGGAAGCCTTCACTCGATCTGGAGGCAGCATGAGAAATCTCTCCTCTTGGATCCTATCTCACGCATACATAATGGAACACTTATACATAACCAAATCAAAACGATCTGTTTCCGCATCTGCCTCCACTACTATAAGGCACGCCACCAAAGGGCAGGGGCTTTGTCATATTTGTCTCTTTTCTCCTCGTTTTTTGGTTTGGTGTTTTGCCACCAAATCATCCCACAAATGTCCACTGGCCCCGTGACACCTCATTTATTACTTAGCAGAAGCTGGCACTGGAAGCAGAACAGAGATGTAGAAAAGAAGATAAACCGAGATGGTTTAATTGTTATACTAACCCAGTAGTCTCGGACAACATATAGATCCTAAGATTCTGGCCAGAGTAAAAAGTCCTTGTCTTGAAGCCTGGGATCACTGAATAGTATGTGTAGTGACCTTGAAAAGTTCTAAATTTGTTAGCTCCTACTCTGACCTAGAAGAAACCAGCCTAAGGATTCTGACTCTTAAGGGGAAGGTTGTCAGATTTCTTTGACAGTGATGGGAACTACCAGAAAATTCTCAAAGTATCACTAACTATCATTCAATGATCTGAACACAAGTCAGTGATAGTATATGACTTGGTCAAATACAACCAGGAAATTTGATTATAATTTAAGGAAGATTTAAATGTTATTACAATTTTATTTTATATTATATTTTGATTCTATTTTTTAGTTTTATTTTATGTGAAGAGGGCACTAGATCCAATTACAGATGGTTGTGAGCCACCATGTGGTTGCTGGGAATTGAACTCAGGACCTCTGGAAGAGCAGCCAGTGCTCTTAACCCAGGAGCCATCTCTCAAGCCCAGGATTATTTTTTAATTTTAATTTAATAGAGATAGTTTGAGAGGCTAAATCATTGAAATGTAGGATCTCCAGAGTCTTGTTACAGGTAGAATAAATTCTTAACACACTGGAGCATCGGCACCCAGGTTCATACTAGGATGTATAATTTTGCAGAGTCATTACAACATTACAAAATTTAGTTACCAAGCTGCACTACTGAAGCTCTGCTTCTTTATTCAAAGTCACCTCCCCAAGAGCCTTTGTGGAACAAATTGTTAAAACTGCTCACACCTGTGTTTCACACGGAGTACAGGAAGCATGCTGTCAGTGTTAGAGTAACGCTGTAACCGGATGCACTCAGGAAGGTTATTTTAGCCACAGCATTTGTTTTAATGATTTTGCAAATGACTTCTCTCCTGTATTTCGGAGTGCTCAAGGTTATGAAGGGATCACATGCATCTTCCTGTAATACTTTACTGCATTTAGTGAGAAAAAGCTCTATGTCACTATGGTATTTATAAATGTGGGTGTTTCTAAAAGCATCTGAGATACATCCCTTGAGAATGAAAAGGTCCAGGTGTAAAAATATGTCAACAATGACAAAAATATTGAGCTCATTTCAGATTTTTTTAAAATTGACTTTTCTCAAGGTCACTTAGCTGGCCATTGATAGAGCTACAATTAGACCCCAGAACTGTTAAGCTATAGTCAAAACCTAGTAATACATTTCATACATAATAACTTGGGCATATATGGGGTGGGCTGAAGGAAAGTCACTGGAAACAGAGGCATGGATTAGGTAGCATTAATGAAGTTCCACATTGTAGATTATCTCTGGCAGGTTTTTAATCACAAAAATAACCTATCATCCCTAACCATCTGTGCTGCTCATAAGTCTATTTCTCAAAATATTTCTTCTCGAACACAATTATATTTCTAGCCCACTTCCTGTTGGATTTGGGGGACATTTTACTGTCGTCAACTTCAGCAAGAACACAACTGCCTTTGACCGGCAATTACCACTTTTATAATCACGCTTAGGTGAGGGCTGACGTTAACAGAAATAATGGGCCTCATTTCCTTAGGGAATCGTTTTGCTTTGTTTTGTTTTGATACTTCAGTGATGACATTGACTTCATGGTCTTTTGTTTTGAAGCCATGTATTTATGTTACTCTTCTCAAGGATAAACCAATGTCATGAATCCTAATCTATGATATCTAAGTTCATGACTGCTGAAACAGCTAGTACATAGAAAGATAGAAAAAGAAAATAACTGCCAATCAAGAATGACTTGTCTACTCATTTTAGGAGATGCTCTTCATAGTCTTGTAAGGGTTTTTACTAGCACACTGAGTCCTTTTAAAATATTCTACATTTAATTTGGGACCTCTCCAAACTTCAAGGATGCCAGGATGCTTGGAGAATATCTAGAGACCATCACCAAAAAAGATTAAGAGGAACAGGAAATAGAATTATTGAGCCTAACAAGAAACATTATTTCCAGGACAGTAAATAAGTGCTGTTTTTCCCCAAAAAAAGGTCAAAGCAAGAAATAATGGGCACAAATTATACCTGGCCGCAGTTAGCCTGAACATAATGTACTACGTCCTGGTACTTTCATAAATACAATTTGCCATTCCTTCCTTAGTTAAATGTGGCAGGCAGAGAAAATATTGCAATAGGCATTGACTTGTATTATTCATCACTTCAAACTGTATCAAGGAGAAAACAGAACTCTAGTTCAATTAAAGAACATTAATTAAAGATGGAAGGAAGGCAATAAAAATCAGGAAACAAGGCAAAGATAAATCAAATGTAATCTAAACTTAGGCTCTTCGGTTTGAAGCAGCCTTGCAAAACTGAACAACAGTGTCAACTGACCAGACTCCACCAAGCTCCCAGGGACTAAATCCCCAACCAAAGAGTATACATGGAGGGTCCAATGGCTCCAGCTGCATATGTAGCAGAGAATGGCCTTGTTGGGCATCACTGGGAGGAGACACCCTTGGTCCTGTGGAGGCTTGATGACCCAGCATAGGGGAATGCTAGGCTGCTGAGGCAGGAGTGGGTTGGCAGGTGGGGGAGCACCCTCATAGAGACAGGGGGAGAGAAGAGGGGATGGGAAGTTGTGGAGGGAAATCTGGGAAGAGGGTTAACATTTGAAATGCAGAGTATTACTGTTACAGATTAAAATGCTTGCAGCTAAACATCAAACTGAGCATGGGGACCCCAATGGAGGAGTTAGAGAAAGGACTGAAGGAGCTGAAGGGGTTTGCAACACCATAGGAAGAACAACAATATCAACCAATCAGACCCCCCAGAGCTCCCCAGGACTAAACCACCAACCAAAGAGTACACATGGAGGGACCAATGGCTCCAGATGCATATGTAGCAGAGGATGTCATTGTCCAGCATCAATATGAGGAAAAGCCCTTGGTCCTGTGAAGGATCATTTCCCCAATGTAGGGGAATGCCAGGGTGGTTAGGTGGGAGTGGGTGGGTGGGAGTGGGAGCATCCTCATAGAAGCAGGGGGAGGGGGATGGAAAAGGGAAGAAAGAGGTTAACATTTGAAATGTAAATACATAAAATATCTGATAAAAAAGAAATGTAAATAAATAAAATAACTGATAAAAATGAAAAAATTCTGGAAGGTGAAAGTAATTATAAACCATTATATATACATGGAATTGTCAATAACATTTTTAAATTTCAAAAGAAATTTAATAGTTGTGTTATTTGATATTTCAATCTCTATCTCGCTTGCCAGAATTTGTTTGTAACTTCTTTTAAATTATCCTTTCTACAAAAGACTCACTCATTGGCTGTGTAATGGTATTTGGGAAAGGTAGGCTAAGGAGAGGTAATTAATAAGGTCTAAGTATCAAGGCTCAATTTCATAATTCACTGGGGATTGATTTTCATTTCTTGAGAAAATTGATTAGTTTTTACTGGAAAGACTCAACTGAACACGAATTTCAAAACATTGCATCTCATACTTAAAGGCTCACACACATTTCACAAGGGTACTGATTAAATCCACATTGGGTTTCACTGGCTATGATGGGGCCTGAGATTAGAAATTTACAAGTTTTCATGCTAGTAGGCCAAGGGCTACCACATAAAATGATCAGGCTGCAGATACACCTTCACTGTAGTGAAAAGGGCTTTGAAATGTACCATTTTATTAGCATGTTAAATAAGTGTAAAATCATCAATGAATTTTAAATACTTCCATATTTTAAAGAATGTGCACTACTATTTTTCAATGCTCTGATTGAACTCAGGTACTTTTGCCCCTAGCCCAGCCATCTCTATTTTTCAACTAGAATCCTATTGACATTATAATATTTAGGTTATGTATTATTAAAATAAATTCTACCCATTTCTTTTTGCTTTTGAGTATGGGGCTACCCATTCTTTTTGAGAGAATCAAGGCCAGTCTTCTGAGACTCTCAGTCTTACCACTCAGATACCCTAAAAGGTTGCCCTACATGTGCAATTCACATTGCATTTTAAGAGATCACTTGTTTAACATTATGGATAAATAGATGTACTTTTTCAACCTATGGAATCCTTTTCAGAAATACCTTAAAGATTAAGGCATGTTTAGTTTTCCCAAATTTCAACTTGATACCTATGACCTATGGTGAGAAATACTCTCAGATATTATAACAACGAATCCCCCTTCCTTTGTGTAAGCTGAATGAAGGGCCCTGTTTGCAGACAACAGTGTGTGGGAGACCTGGAGCGCCATGGCACCAGTGGACGAGTTCATTCTCTCTCTCGATGGTCTCTCCGAGCTCTGGTGGCCAGTTGCAATTCTGTTCCTGTTCCATGAGGAAGTCCACACTCTGCCACACCAGCTCCCGGTCTGAAGGTTTGAGATGCTCGTGGTAAGAAAGGAGCATTTGGAGAATGGACGACAGGCCATGAGCTGCCCCTGCGTGGACAAACAAGCATCACTTATCCAACAAGGGAAGTCATGGTTTGATTTAGTGAGAAGAAATCCATGATATTTTTTTCAATTAAAACATTACTTGAAAGCACATATAGTATTGTAACAATTGAGTTGAAAAAAAAAACCCAATTTACCTAAATCACCAGCCAAACACAGCTTGCAGTCCAAATGTGGCTCATGGATTTCTTTTGTAAATAAAGTTTTATTGGAACATAGTAATAGTCATCCATCTGCACATTGTTCTCTGCTTCCTTCCTGTCATGCAGCAGACTTGTGTTTATGACTGAAACCACATGGTCCACAAACACTAAATAAAGCTGTAAGCTTTAAATAGATTATCACTTCTGTTTTGAACATTATCTCACCATGGAGATATGAAGGGGAAGATGAGTTTGCACATACTCCTGAAGACCTCTCCATTCAGGTCAAACAGTGAGTCGTATTTGAGAGAAACCAACTATTAGAACGTAAGCAGTGGAGTGCTCTGTAACAGATCTGCATCCAGAGCATAATGAATAAGTGAGTGTATGTGGCACTTTAAATGGGCAGAGTGGGCCTACGAGATTTTGTTAAACATTGTTTCTAGGAATGACTTTTTGAGTGCTTGTGGAGACAATGAAGATTCAACCTTTAGACTGATAAGAGAAGACTCCCTTTGTCAGTCCCAGGACCCTCATCTACTCTGCTAAGGCCTGATTGGAATAAAAACACTAAGAATTAATTCTCCCTGTGGACTTGGACTTGGCCTGGAACTTACAGCATTGACTATTTTTGATCTGGATTTTTGAGCCTTATAATCCTTTAGGCCAATTCCTTTATTAGTTCTTCATTATTTATACAAACAAACAACATTCATATAAATATTTATATAGTACATGACATAGAAACCTAGACTATATATGATACATACTATTTAGTCTTAGGAGGAAGCATGAGTTTTCTGGAAAGTATTTCCACATTTACCAGGAATTTGGTTTGCAATATGCATGTCAATGCCCAGGATGTTAATTTCTCTTTTAAACAAACGACTATCAATAAAAGAACTTTAGACCCTTACACCCTTTGTACCTATGCTCTGTACTTTGTACCTTATATGTTTATTCTTTGGCCTGAGTTTTACTCTGGCCACAAGAACATGGTTAATATACAGAGACAAGGCAGAATTAATACCTCATGGAGCGGCCAGCAAGTGAATTTCCTCAGCCTTTGAGTTAGATAATTCTGAGGCGTGTTCCTTATGGCCTCAAAGAATCCCCAGTGGCACTGAGCCTGTTCCAGTTTGAATATGAAATGTTTCCTATCAAATTATAGAGTGGATGTTTGTTCTCTGCTAAGTGGAGTTATTTGGGGGAGATTGAGGAAACTTTAGAATGTGAGGCCAGTATATTCGAGGGTCTTCCAGCCCTTCTTTCCTCTGACTCTTACCTACAATGAGAGGGGTATTTAAATGCTTCTCCTACCAGAACCTTCTTCCCTATTATGAGCTCAGAATAAATGCAGCCAAGGGACAACAGAATTGACCTTCTGAAACCATGATCCAAAAAAATGTCTTTCCACCCTTAAGTTGTTACTGTAGGCATTCTGTAAAGGCGATTCAAAAGTCTAATGTAGAGCCTCTGTTATCCAGAACTGCTCGTTATATAACAGTAGATGAAATTTTTCCTCTTCTTTGTCTCATTTCCCCACCCCCTTCTCAATCAATGCTTTCTAGGATTACATTCCAAATGAATTTTTGTATTCAAATCCTGTTTCACGGTCTTGTCCTTCTAAGCCTTAGGAAAGAATGCAAAACTTCTTCGAGAAAACTCTCATTAATGTTGCTCACTAGCCATTCACTGCTTCCTTTGGGTGCCCTCATTAAATGCAGGCTCTGTGGCAAAGGTCCAAGGATCACAAAGCTAAATGAATGAACCCTCATCCTGAATGTACACAAAACCTGACAGGGCGGTTGTACAAGTGAGTCACAGATTATACTATGATACGGTGAGGACTTCATTAACAGTGTGGGCATGATGCCATGATGTCACCCTATTCGCTTCAGGGAAACATACCTGAAACATGTCAATGATTCTCAAGATAGCCTTCGACAACCTTTTCCCCAAGACACAGAAAGTGTCTTAGTATATCCCTTTGCACAGAGTTTTAAAGACTGTGTATTAAAAACAGATAAAGGGCTTGGGGGAAGGGAAACGTTCTAGTCAGAAAGGAACATAAATAATGGTTTAAAGGGAAAAGGTTGCTTTGTGTGTGACAAACCTCACTACACAGAACCTAGAGGAAAGAGACACAGTTTAACTGTGGCTTTCAGAGGGCCTTACAGATCTTGCCCAGGCATGTAAGGATGCGAACTGGAAGGAACTCCCCATTTCCTTTTCTGTTTTTCCTTACGTGAACCAGGGCTCAAAGTTATTGATTGTAGCTTAGTTGCCAGTTATGAATCTGCTGTCACTAAAGCCTTAGCAGATTAATCTTATCCCCCTATACAAAAGCATTACTTAGTATCAGTGTGACAACTGTTCACCGTGTGTCAACAAAACTAAGTGAGCTATGTGTGGTGACATATGCCCACAGTCGCAGTTCCTTGCGAGGGTGAGGCAGGATATCTGATATCTGAGGCAATGTATTGAGATTCCTATCTCAACTAAATAAACTAAATAAGTAAAGATTTTAGTCTTTAATGAACATAAATATTAAAATACATTTCTGTTCTTCAGGTTATGAAACAATATTCAGTTACATGTCAATTTTTGTTTTCAAATGGGTTAACGTCATTCTTATTCCTGAATAATGATGGCCTATGGCCAAACTGAAAGCACTCCTGCTTTACTCAGTTCACCATGAGAGACTCTCTGCAGCCTAGAGTGAGTGTCACTCACCCAGGTATTCCGTTCCATAGTAAGAATACATCAGGGGGAATGGTTTTCTCTTCTTCAGAGCATACTGCTTTCCGGAGTCCAGAATTGCCTGGCATATTGCTTTAATTTGTGCTGGAGTCAATACCTGAGAAAAGAAAGAAACCAAGGAGCCAACGTCAAAGCAGGACCTTTATCTCTGTCCCCTCAAACATTAAAAAGACCAACACTATATTGTCACAATCCTCTCCTATATGTACAAAATTTTATTTTGCCAGCGTTTCTCCTTCCTTTAATTGGAGTTTATCTGCCCTCTTCACAACACTTGAAACAGGCACCTTTGCTGTGGTAGGGTTGTTATAAAATGCCAAGCCTACCATACTGATGTTCTATCATTAATCTCTGTCACCGGGACAAGAATTTGCTCAGGAAAGAACAAATGGTGAGGCTGATGGATGTTGTTAAGAAAGCCACTGCCCCTAATACAACAGATGCTGCAGGTCGGGCCCAGACAGCAGGCCTTGAGTTTGAGGTGGCTAGACTGTGCTTCTAAAACCACATTTCCACAAGCTCCTGCATGACGAATTCAGAGCAGCCACTTGCATTCCCAGGATGAAAGCAAAGTCCAGTTGTGCCAAGACAAAAATCACGTAAACGTCAGAAGGACTCTGACTAGAGAAACGCTTAAGTGCAAGGACTTGGGGTCTTTGCCATTTTGTTCAAACTGTCCATAATCAGTTTCAGGATTGGGGAGGACAATTAAATGTTGTTCAAGTTTCCAAAGCATCGGGAACTTTCTTAAGAATCTCCTCTGGCAGGCATATGCCAGCAGCAAACCACTGAATTGAGAATAGGACCCCCGTTGAAGCAATCAGAGAAAGAACTGGAAGAGCTTGAAGGAGCTCGAGACCCCATATGTACAACAATGCCAAGCAACCAGAGTTTACAGGGACTAAGCCACTACCTAAAGACTATACATGGACTGACCCTGAACTCTGACCTCATAGGTAGCAATGAGTATCCTAGTAAGAGCACCAGTGGAAGGGGAAGCCCTGGGTCCTGCTAAGACTGAACCCCCAGTGAACGAGATTGTTGGGGGGAGGGCGACAATGGGGGGAGGGTTGGGAGGGAAACACCCATAAGGAAGGGGAGGGGGGAGGGGGATGTTTGCCCGGAAACCGGGAAAGGGAATAACACTCGAAATGTATATAAGAAATACTCAAGTTAATAAAAAAAAAAAAAGAAAAGAAAAAGAAAAAAAAAGAATCTCCTCTGGCTTGCACCATGTTCGGTGACCTGCCTTCCCTCAGGGGCCAACTGGATGCTTCCTTTGGTTTGTATCCCCTATCACCAGGCTCCCTGTTAAGATGAAATGCTTGCCCTCCTGCTGCCTTAGTTCTGGATTATGCTAGACTATCAGACCAATGAGAGCAAAGATTGTGACATGTCATCATGTGTTGGTGTCAAACACAGAAATTGCAATTGGGGGAAGAGGGGGTTTTGGAAACAGATAAGCAAGTTTTACATGAAGAATAAAATACAGTCCTCCCTCCCTTAATCCCCTTCTCCCTCTTTGCCTTCTTTCAGTATCACTTCTTTTTTTTTTTTATTAACTTGAGTATTTCTTATATACATTTCGAGTGTTATTCCCTTTCCCGGTTTCCGGGCAAACATCCCCCTCCCCCCTCCCCTTCCTTATGGGTGTTCCCCTCCCAACCCTCCCCCCATTGCCGCCCTCCCCCCCACAGTCTAGTTCACTGGGGTCTGTATCACTTCTTAAGCTCGTTCTCTGCTCCGTGCATGCTTACTGTAGGTGCTGGCACTAAGACAGTGAACATGATTGACATGGCATTTGCTCTGGGGACGCCAAGCTTCTCAAATGACAAATGAGAATAGAAAAGAACTGGTTAGGTTGACCTGGAAGAAATGTATCTACAGTCCAGCCTGACTGAAGGAATCTAGGATCAGGAAAAAGTTCACTGATTTTTGGACTCTCTCCTGCAGTATACACAGTTCATTTCTTTATACCTGTAATTAGACCAATTATATTTCAAATAATACACTAATGATTGAAGCTGTAACTTTCCTGTTTTGCCCAAAATTAGGGAAAAAAATACAATCCAGTTTCTGAGTTTGTCAAATTGAAAGCTTATCTTGAAAAGTAATTACTTCAAGAGAAAAGTGTTTTTAAGCATGGCACATCCTATAATTCAAGCACTTGGGACTCTGAGGCAGCAGACTCTCAAGTTCAAGATTTGCCTGGCCTATATACCAATATCCCATTTCAAAATATATTTAAGGGGAAAAAGTAGCATTTATTGAGTTCCTTTTCTAGTAAGGCCTTCAGTAGATATCATGGGGGAAATTCTTGAGAGCACGGGATCTGCTTTGCCCTATAGGGAATGCACTGTCTGTTGACAGAGACAAGACACAACATGCAAAGCTCATGGGCCTAGAGATGGATAATGGCCTGCTGCTATTCAGCCTCTCTAAGATTTTACTTGATCCTCAGTTCCACTTTCTCAGAAGCAATTACCTCATGGCTTTGAACTTCAATTTTCCTTTTATTAACTGCCTGTCCTTGTCTCTTAATGGCATCTCTCTTTTATGCCTACTGATGAAAACCCCGTCTTCCTGGGGATCACCGCTGCCACACCCACTCACACTCAGATCTTCCTCGGCATTGACCACAGTTCTCCTAAGTGATTTTCCAACTCTAAACTCATGTAAGATGCAGCCCACCCTCATTCATCTGCCATATGAAAACCTTCTCTGCACTTTAGTAAGAACTACTGAATTTACACTGAATCTTATTGTTCACATCGTATTTCCTCTGGGGGCGGTGTCAAGGTCGGATGTCTTCTCTGTGCATTCCTGGATGTCCTGGAACTCACTCTGTAGACCAGGCTGGCCTCAAACTCACATAGGGGTTCACAGAAACTTAGGCAGCAATCCCAGAGCCTATAGAAATCTTTGCTAGGTCCTCTGCATATACGTTATGATTTGCAATAGTTTGGTATTTATTCTTCTGGAACTCCTGACAGCCTAGTCCAATTGCAACTTGTTATGCTGGGTCTGGGTGATATCCCTGGGAGGTCTGCTCCTTTCTGAAGGGAAACAGAGGAGGAGTGTACACAAGAAGGAAGAGATGTGGGGGACTGGGAGGAGTAGATAGAGGACATGTATTGAAAACAAAAATAGCCATACATCATTAGTCTAAAGTCAGCCCCTCCATCCCGGTAAGATCCTTGAAGTGTTCTTCTAATGGTCTTCTATCCCAGTTCTACCCAGCCTCTGTTTTCCTAGGAACAAATCTTCCTTCTTGGCTATCTACATGGCTTCTCTGTATTGATTCTCAGTCCACATGACAGACAATTGTGTGTGTGTATGTGATGTGTGTGTGTGTGTGTGTGTGTGTGTGTGTGAGAGAGAGAGAGAGAGAGAGAGAGAGAGAGAGAGAGAGAGAGCATTGAATTTTTAGTGCTGCACTCAGCTGAATTACTAAATTGGTATAATTTTCGATATTTGCTTTTCATATTCATAACTCTGCAAACTGTCATATTCTCTCCTCTGTTAAACATGTATCCATAGTCTCCTATTTGTTCTGGAGCCACGGGGAGGAAACCGGCTTGTCCTGTGGACGGTGCCCCTCCCCCATTCTCTTCATCCACAGTTCAAAATAGGGAATGAATTGATAAAATAGTCTTTCAAAACCTTGCCTGGTCACGCATCATGTCTGGGCGGTTTCTTCTTATCTCACAGAAACACCGTGAAAAACAAAGAGAACCCCGCTGCTTGTTCGACTGGATAGAGAGTACTTATGCACGCAGTTCTTTATCTCTGGGAACAGACAAGACCTACCCTTGAGTTTATTGATTAGCAAATAAAAACTGAAAATAGTTCTCCTCAAAAGTCTGCATGTGGGAAAGAATAGTGAGAAAGATGTGCCCCCTCTCCACCACCCCCACCCAGAACAAACAGTACAGAGCCAAAGCAGGGGTGAATTTTAAGGGTAAGGGCTAGCTCTGGTTCTCTCTATGCATCTGCTTTCTCAAGTATCCCTTCATTTCCTGTTTGGAGCACTCAGGATGGCAAACCTGCTTGCCTTCTGTGGAGATACCCTCAGGGTACACTCAGACATTCTGAAATGAGGAAGTAGCATTTCTAATGTGGAAAAGGACCAGAAGCTGTCTGTCCATCAGTTCTTTCCTAAAACAAACCTGATATGCCTTCTCCTGTATTTTTAACACAGAGTGCCTAACACTGTGTTGGTACTTTGGATTAATGAGGGTTTTTTCCACCTCCTTTGCCTACATTGCATTCAAATGAAGACATGGCAAAGATACAGAAGCAGGTCTGTGATGGTTTGCTTTAAATACTTTCATTAGTTAAGTGACTCACTTCCCTGACCCTGAAACATCTTCATATTAGGCTGCCCTCTGAGTACGAGGACATGAAAGGGCAATAAAACAAACACTATGTTTCTGGGTCCTGCCTGAAGGCTACGACTGAACCACATCCCTGCAGAGATGACCTCCATTAAGCAAACAAATAAAATGCACAAGGTGCAAGATGCTTGCCCTACCCCACAGACTCTGTCCTGGCACACAGCCCCATGAAACGGCAATCTTTGCTAGCTATATCACTTTGCCTGGGTATCAAATACCAATGGCCTATCCGCCATCAGCAGTAATTGGATTCCCAAATAGCAGCAGCGAAATCCTAGGTTTATCAGCATGGTAAGGGATCCTACGCTATCAGATTCCTCTTCTCAATGATTTGAAATGCATATTGTGAAAGAAGCGAAGCCATCAGCAATCACAGCTGATGCTGACAGAATGCCAGGTGGCAGAGATGGGCCCATGCACAAGCTGAGACTTCATGAAAACAGGCAGGAGCTATGAGAAAGAAGACTGGGTAAGCCACCGGAAGTGAGGCTGAAAGGAGGCTGGGGCAGGTTCATCAGCCAAAACAATGATGTGCAAAGAAACATAGAGAAAGATGGCTGGTCTGACTACCTCATAATTCCTGACAGTTTAAGCAAATCCCCTTAAGGGCGTCCTGCCAAGTTCTACACAGCAGACACATGCTCTCATCCATCTGCCCAGCTTGAGTTCCTTTAAGATGCCTCAGGCTTGTCTCTCCATCCTCCAGTCTCTCCATCCTCCAGTCTCTCCGTCCTCCAGCAACCCTAACTGGAGCAGCATGGACATAAAGCAAACTCCTTTTTTTTAAAAAAAAATTCACATCTCCATATCAACTCTGCTGCCAACCAATCTAAATTCCTCAGACAAAGCAAGACGGACGCCTGAATCTAAGACACACATAGGAGAGATGTCAGTCTTGCTCTGTCCTTTGACGATGTCAAAGAGTCACTTTAAACATCTGACATCTCAGATGTATCAGCTCCTCAAAGTGATCCACAGAGCAGAAGTTTTGCCATCACTAAGAACCTTTAGAAATAAAGATTCCCAGGCTCCAGTCCAAACCCCACACTAGCAGCAACTGATTTCTTTTTTTTTTCTTTTTCTTTTTTCTTTTTTTTTTTTTTTTTTCGGAGCTGGGGACCGAACCACTGAGCTAAATCCCCAACCCCAGCAGCAACTGATTTCTAACAAGATCACCAGGTGGCAGGCAGTAACATTAAGACTTGAGAAGCACAAGCTTTAATGTAAGATATTCTCCATGACTTCCTAAAGTCCCTGATACTAGATGAGGGCCCAATAACAGGGTACATTTAAATTGCATAAGTATGACTTCCTGTATTTTAGGAATGCTTTTTAAAATATTTTACTTGTTTTTAATGTTATGTGTATGAGTGTGTACTTGAATCTATGTCTATGATGTGCCATGTGTAAGCAGTGCCCAAGGAAGCCAGGATCAGGATTGGCTCTGCTGGGCCTACAGCTATAGACACTTGTGAGCTGCCATGTGCGTTTGGGAATCAAAGCCTGAACCTCCAGAAGAGCAGTCAGTTCTTTTAACTGCTGAGCCATTTCTCAAGCTCCCAGACCTCCACCCCCAACTATAACTACCGAATCCTTGGCTTCTGTATGAAAGAAAGGAAATTGACAAGTTTTTGCAAACAGGTCTCAAAGATAGTACATAGAAGACTTGATCGGCTCCCTATAAAGCTCCTTCATACTCTACTGAAGAAACCTACCAAATTGATAAGTTTTGATATTATTATAGAGGGACAATAAAAATTTTGTCTTAAACATTGCATGCCAGGTAACATAAAATTGAAAGTCAGCCCGGAATTCTTCATTTCATACTTACATATTTTGGACTTTTGAGACAGTCTCATTATGTAATCTTGGCCGACATGAACTCATTTTGTACAGCAGGCTGGTGTCAAACTTATAGAGATCAGCCTGCCTCTGCCTCTGGAGTGCTGGGATTAAAGGAGTGTGCCCCTATGCCAGGTTCCTACCTATACCTTTTGGTAAAGGTCAACATTTGGGGTGGGGGGACAAGGTTATTTAAAGTAGTTAAATAACTCCCTCCTTCCTGATACTCAGGAACATGGGAGCTTCCAGGTTTATCTCTTGTTTCAGAGTATGGTACCAGTAACGGAGATATCAATGTGTGGCATGTCAACATGACAGAGAATGGGACATTCTGAGTTTCCAGTAGGTGCCAGTGAAGACCAGAATAGCAAACTATTCCCCATTGTAAACTGTTTAAAAATTATCAATCTAAACAATGTTAATTTTTAAATGTTGGGGAGATTTTCTATGAGAACAATATGTACATGTGGTCAGATTTGCACTTTTGCTGTCTCTAGTCCACTTGGGGTTCTCTGGGTTACTTAGAAAAGCTAAGTCTTTCTCTTTGGTGGATGAGTATTTACATAAGGTAGTGAGAATACAGAAACTTGGACAACAATGTATACAAAAATCAACCTGAAGCTCTTGATAAATTCAAAGATTTTACGTCTCTTAGGTCTAGGGTAAGGCTGGGGTTCTCCATTTCTAACAGTCGCCAGATGATGTTGAGGCTGGTGCTGTTGCCTGTGGACCACATCTGAACTGGCAAAGGATGACGGGAGCACAGAGACTAGTTTTATTGCAAGGGATTTCTCTTGGGAAAGGGGAGAAACTAGAATAAAGGAACTATGGGAAGTTTGAAAGAACAGTAAGGGAAGCGAGAGAGAGCCAAGCATGACGTTATGCAATCATTAGATTACTCAGAAAGACAAAGCAATAATGGAGCATTGTCTATCAATATGCTGGGTGCAGGGGAAAAAAACACATGTCCAAATTTACAAAGGCCGGTAGGGAGCTCTCTTAGCCAGTGTGGGCAGGTTTGTTATTTTCTTAATTAGCCTCCAAATGGGGCATGCATGCTGGTGCGGAATGAGCAAGCTCCTTCCATCTGGTTTCCTGATGTTCCCTGACTATTATTATGCTGGGCAATGAGGAATGAGAGGCAGGTTGCTAGAGCAATGATTATTCTCCAGTCATCAAAGGAACTCAGCAGGGGATTCCAGTTGTAAACATTTGGTCCAATACCATTTTACTGTTGTCTCTATTCCTTTCTCCTGGCAAGAAGCAAGAACTAACAAAACACTGAAAGCCAGAAAAGAAAAACAGGTTTGACTTCATTTTTGTGGACTGCTGACTTTGATGACTCAGAGGTAGTGGTCACCCGGTCAGGATCCAGTGTCACTAGATGGATGACTCAGAGCCTGGAGGAGAAGGAAATCAAGGCACTTACCACACCTATCTCCTCGAGTAATCTCCAGACTCCTACACAAGGTAGTGCTTCATATATGCTTATAGACTGCAGTCACTGGGGGAAATTTAAAAGATCCTTTTTTCCTTGTTTTGTTTTTTTTTTTTTTTTTTTTATTAACTTGAGTATTTCTTATATACATTTCGAGTGTTATTCCCTTTCCCGGTTTCCGGGCAAACATCCCCCTCCCCCCTCCCCTTCCTTATGGGTGTTCCCCTCCCAACCCTCCCACCATTGCCGCCCTCCCCCCATAGACTAGTTCACTGGGGGTTCAGTCTTAGCAGGACCCAGGGCTTCCCCTTCCACTGGTGCTCTTACTAGGATATTCATTGCTACCTATGAGGTCAGAGTCCAGGGTCAGTCCATGTATAGTCTTTAGGTAGTGGCTTAGTCCCTGGAAGCTCTGGTTGCTTGGCATTGTTGTACTTTTGGGGTCTCGAGCCCCTTCAAGCTCTTCCAGTTCTTTCTCTGATTCCTTCAATAGGGGACCTATTCTCGGTTCAGTGGTTTGCTGCTGGCATTCGCCTCTGTATTTGCTGTATTCTGGCTGTGTCTCTCAGGAGCGATCTACATCCGGCTCCTGTCGGTCTGCACTTCTTTGCTTCATCCATCTAGTCCAATTGGGTGGCTGTATATGTATGGGCCAAATGTGGGACAGGCTCTGAATGGGTGTTCCTTCAGTCTCTGTTTTAATCTTTGCCTCTCCCTTCCCTGCCAAGGGTATTCTTTTTCCTCATTTAAAGAAGGAGTGAAGCATTCACATTTTGATCATCCGTCTTGAGTTTCGTTTGTTCTAGGGATCTAGGGTAATTCAAGCATTTGGGCTAATAGCCACTTATCAATGAGTGCATACCATGTATGTCTTTCTGTGATTGGGTTAGTTCACTCAGGATGATATTTTCCAGTTCCAACCATTTGCCTACGAATTTCATAAACTCGTTGTTTTTGATAGCTGAGTAGTATTCCATTGTGTAGATGTACCACATTTTCTGTATCCATTCCTCTGTTGAAGGGCATCTGGGTTCTTTCCATTTTCTGGCTATTATAAATAAGGCTGCGATGAACATAGTGGAGCACGTGTCTCTTTTATATGTTGAGGCATCTTTTGGGTATATGCCCAAGAGAGGTATAGCTGGATCCTCAGGCAGTTCAATGTCCAATTTTCTGAGGAACCTCCAGACTGATTTCCAGAATGGTTTTACCAGTCTGCAATCCCACCAACAATGGAGGAGTGTTCCTCTTTCTCCACAACCTCGCCAGCATCTGCTGTCACCTGAGTTTTTGATCTTAGCCAATCGCACTGGTGTGAGGTGAAATCTCAGGGTTGTTTTGATTTGCATTTCCCTTATGACTAAAGATGTTGAACATTTCTTTAGGTGTTTCTCAGCCATTCGGCATTCCTCAGCTGTGAATTCTTTGTTTAGCTCTGAACCCCATTTTTTAATAGGGTTATTTGTTTCCCTGCGGTCTAACTTCTTGAGTTCTTTGTATATTTTGGATATAAGGCCTCTATCTGTTGTAGGGTTGGTAAAGATCTTTTCCCAATCTGTTGGTTGCCGTTTTGTCCTAACCACAGTGTCCTTTGCCTTACAGAAGCTTTGCAGTTTTATGAGATCCCATTTGTCAATTCTTGATCTTAGAGCATAAGCCATTGGTGTTTTGTTCAGGAAATTTTTTCCAGTGCCCATGTGTTCCAGATGCTTCCCTAGTTTTTCTTCTATTAGTTTGAGTGTGTCTGGTTTGATGTGGAGGTCCTTGATCCACTTCGACTTAAGCTTTGTACAGGGTGATAAGCATGGATCGATCTGCATTCTTCTACATGTTGCCCTCCAGTTGAACCAGCACCATTTGCTGAAAATGCTATCTTTTTTCCATTGGATGGTTTTGGCTCCTTTGTCAAAAATCAAGTGACCATAGGTGTGTGGGTTCATTTCTGGGTCTTCAATTCTATTCCATTGGTCTATCTGTCTGTCTCTGTACCAATACCATGCAGTTTTTATCACTATTGCTCTGTAATACTGCTTGAGTTCAGGGATAGTGATTCCCCCTGAAGTCCTTTTATTGTTGAGGATAGCTTTAGCTATCCTGGGTTTTTTGTTATTCCAGATGAATTTGCAAATTGTTCTGTCTAACTCTTTGAAGAATTGGATTGGTATTTTGATGGGGATTGCATTGAATCTGTAGATTGCTTTTGGTAAAATGGCCATTTTTACTATATTAATCCTGCCAATCCATGAGCATGGGAGATCTTTCCATCTTCTGAGGTCTTCTTCAATTTCTTTCTTCAGTGACTTGAAGTTCTTATTGTACAGATCTTTTACTTGCTTGGTTAAAGTCACACCGAGGTACTTTATATTATTTGGGTCTATTATGAAGGGTGTCGTTTCCCTAATTTCTTTCTCGGCTTGTTTCTCTTTTGTATAGAGGAAGGCAACTGATTTATTTGAGTTAATTTTATACCCAGCCACTTTGCTGAAGTTGTTTATCAGCTTTAGTAGTTCTCTGGTGGAACTTTTGGGATCACTTAAATATACTATCATATCATCTGCAAATAGTGATATTTTGACCTCTTCTTTTCCGATCTGTATCCCTTTGATCTCCTTTTGTTGTCTGATTGCTCTGGCTAGAACTTCAAGAACTATATTGAATAAGTAGGGAGAGAGTGGGCAGCCTTGTCTAGTCCCTGATTTTAGTGGGATTGCTTCAAGTTTCTCTCCATTTAGTTTAATGTTAGCAACTGGTTTGCTGTATATGGCTTTTACTATGTTTAGGTATGGGCCTTGAATTCCTATTCTTTCCAGGACTTTTATCATGAAGGGGTGTTGAATTTTGTCAAATGCTTTCTCAGCATCTAATGAAATGATCATGTGGTTCTGTTCTTTCAGTTTGTTTATATAATGGATCACGTTGATGGTTTTCCGTATATTAAACCATCCCTGCATGCCTGGGATGAAGCCTACTTGATCATGGTGGATGATTGTTTTGATGTGCTCTTGAATTCGGTTTGCCAGAATTTTATTGAGTATTTTTGCGTCGATATTCATAAGGGAAATTGGTCTGAAGTTCTCTTTCTTTGTTGTGTCTTTGTGTGGTTTAGGTATAAGAGTAATTGTAGATTCGTAGAAGGAATTCGGTAGGGCTCCATCTGTTTCAATTTTGTGGAATAGTTTGGATAATATTGGTATGAGGTCTTCTATGAAGGTTTGATAGAATTCTGCACTAAACCCATCTGGACCTGGGCTCTTTTTGGTTAAGAGACCTTTAATGACTGCTTCTATTTCCTTAGGAGTTATGGGGTTGTTTAACTGGTTTATCTGTTCCTGATTTAACTTTGATACCTGGTATCTGTCTAGGAAATAGTCCATTTCCTGAAGATTTTCAAATTTTGTTGAATATAGGTTTTTATAGTAAGATCTGATGATTTTTTGAATTTCCTCTGAATCTGTAGTTATGTCTCCCTTTTCATTTCTGATTTTGTTAATTTGGACGCACTCTCTGTGTCCTCTCGTTAGTCTGGCTAAGGGTTTATCTATCTTGTTGATTTTCTCAAAGAACCAACTTTTGGTCCTGTTGATTCTTTCTATGGTCCTTTTTGTTTCTACTTGGTTGATTTCAGCTCTGAGTTTGATTATTTCCTGCCTTCTACTCCTCCTGGGTGTATTTGCTTCTTTTTGTTCTAGAGCTTTTAGGTGTGCTGTCAAGCTGCTGACATATGCTCTTTCCTGTTTCTTTCTGCAGGCACTCAGCGCTATGAGTTTTCCTCTTAGCACAGCTTTCATTGTGTCCCATAAGTTTGAGTATGTTGTATCTTCATTTTCATTAAATTCTAAGAAGTTTTTAATTTCTTTCTTTATTTCTTCCTTGACCAGGTTATCATTGAGTAGAGCATTGTTCAATTTCCACATATATGTGGGCATTCTTCCCTTATTGTTATTGAAGACCAGTTTTAGGCCGTGGTGGTCCGATAGCACGCATGGGATTATTTCTATCTTTCTGTACCTGTTGAGGCCCGTTTTTTGACCAATTATATGGTCAATTTTGGAGAAAGTACCATGAGGAGCTGAGAAGAAGGTATATCCTTTTGCTTTAGGATAGAATGTTCTATAAATATCCGTTAAGTCCATTTGGCTCATGACTTCTCTTAGTCTGTCTACATCACTGTTTAATTTCTGTTTCCATGATCTGTCCATTGATGAGAGTGGGGTGTTGAAATCTCCCACTATTATTGTGTGAGGTGCAATGTGTGTTTTGAGCTTTAGTAAGGTTTCTTTTACGTATGTAGGTGCCCTTGTATTTGGGGCATAGATATTTAGGATTGAGAGTTCATCTTGGTGGATTTTTCCTTTGATGAATATGAAGTGTCCTTCCTTATCTTTTTTGATGACTTTTAGTTGGAAATTGATTTTATTTGATATTAGAATGGCTACTCCAGCTTGCTTCTTCTGACCATTTGCTTGGAAAGTTGTTTTCCAGCCTTTCACTCTGAGGTAGTGTCTGTCTTTGTCTCTGAGGTGTGTTTCCTGTAGGCAGCAGAATGCAGGGTCCTCGTTGCGTATCCAGTTTGTTTATCTATGTCTTTTTATTGGGGAGTTGAGGCCATTGATATTGAGAGATATTAAGGAATAGTGATTATTGTTCCCCTTTATATTCATATTTGGATGTGAGGTTATGTTTGTGTGCTTTCATTCTCTTTGTTTTGTTGCCAAGACGATTAGTTTCTTGCTTCTTCTAGGGTATAGCTTGCCTCCTTATGGTGGGCTTTACCATTTATTATCCTTTGTAGTGCTGGATTTGTAGAAAGATATTGTGTAAATTTGGTTTTGTCATGGAATATCTTGGTTTCTCCATCAATGTTAATTGAGAGTTTTGCTGGATACAGTAACCTGGGCTGGCATTTGTGTTCTCTTAGGGTCTGTATGACATCAGTCCAGGATCTTCTGGCCTTCATAGTTTCTGGCGAGAAGTCTGGTGTGATTCTGATAGGTCTCCCTTTATATGTTACTTGACCTTTTTCCCTTACTGCTTTTAATATTCTTTCTTTATTTTGTGCGTTTGGTGTTTTGACAATTATGTGACGGGAGGTGTTTCTTTTCTGGTCCAATCTATTTGGAGTTCTGTAGGCTTCTTGTATGCCTATGGGTATCTCTTTTTTTAGGTTAGGGAAGTTTTCTTCTATGATTTTGTTGAAGATATTTACTGGTCCTTTGAGCTGGGAGTCTTCACTCTCTTCTATACCTATTATCCTTAGGTTTGATCTTCTCATTGAGTCCTGGATTTCCTGTATGTTTTGGACCAGTAGCTTTTTCCGCTTTACATTATCTTTGACAGTTGAGTCAATGATTTCTATGGAATCTTCCGCTCCTGAGATTCTCTCTTCCATCTCTTGTATTCTGTTGGTGAAGCTTGTATCTACAGCTCCTTGTCTCTTCTTTTGGTTTTCTATATCCAGGGTTGTTTCCATGTGTTCTTTCTTGATTGCTTCTATTTCCATTTTTAATTCCTTCATCTGTTTGATTGTGTTTTCCTGGAATTCTTTCAGGGATTTTTGCCATTCCTCTCTGTAGGCCTCTACTTGTTTATTAATGATTTCCTGTGTTTCCCTAAGTGTGTTCATGTCTTTCTTGAAGTCCTCCAGCATCATGATCAAATATGATTTTGAAACTAGATCTTGCTTTTCTGGTGTGTTTGGATATTCCATGTTTGTTTTGGCGGGAGAATTGGGCTCCGATGATGGCATGCAGTCTTGGTTTCTGTTGCTTGGGTTCCTGCGCTTGCCTCTCGCCATCAGATTATCTCTAGTGTTACTTTGTTCTGCTATTTCTGACAGTGGCTAGACTGACCTATAAGCCTGTGTGTCAGGAGTGCTGTAGACCTGTTTTCCTCTCTTTCAGTCAGTTATGGGGACAGTGTGTTCTGCTTTCCGGCGTGTAGTTTTTCCTCTCTACAGGTCTTCAGCTGTTCTTGTGGGCCTGTGTCTTGAGTTCACCAGGCAGCTTTCTTGCAGCAGAAAATTTGGTCTTACCTGTGGTCCCGAGGCTCAGGTTCGCTCGTGGGTTGCTGCCCAGGGGCTCTCTGCAGCGGCAGCAACCAGGAAGACCTGTGCCGCCCCTTCCGGGAGCTTCAGTGCACCAGGGTTCCAGATGGTCTTTGGCTTTTTCCTCTGGCGTCCGAGATGTGTGTGCAGGGAGCAGTCTCTTCTGGTTTCCCAGGCTTGTCTGCCTCTCTGAAGGTTTAGCTCTCCCTCCCACGGGATTTGGGTGCAGAGAACTGTTTATCCGGTCTGTTTCTTTCAGGTTCCGGCGGCTGTGTCTCAGGCGCAGAAGTCCTGCCGCTCCTGGGCCCTCCCCCACGGGAGCCCAGAGGCCTTATACAGTTTCCTCTTGGGCCAGGGATGTGGGCAGGGGTGAGCAGTGTTGGTGGTCTCTTCCGCTCTGCAGCCTCAGGAGTGCCCACCTGACCAGGCGGTTGGGTCTCTCTCTCACCGGGTCTCTTGTTTTGTTTTTTTGAGACAAGGTTTCTCTGTGTACCTCTGAGTGCACTGGAATTCACTCTGTAGACCAGGCCACCCTTGCATGCAGAGATCTGCCTGCCACTGTGTCCCTAGTACTGGGATTCAAGACATGGGCCACCACTGCTGGCCTTTTAAATTCTTTTTTATTTTATTTTATTTTGTTTTATTTTGGTTTTGATGGAGTTTTCTATTTTATTGGAGATTTTTTATTTAAATTTCCAATGTTATTCCCTTTCCCAGTTTCCCGGCCATAAGTCCCCTATCTCATCCCCCTACACTCTTCCATGATGGTATTTCCCCTTCCTAAACATGCCCCCTTATGACCACTTCAGACAGTCCCCTGCACTAGGGACTCCAGCCTTGGCAGAACCAAGGGCTTCTCCTCCCACTGGTGCCCAATAAGGCCATCCTCTGCTACATATGCAGCTGGAGCCATGGGTCTGTCCATGTGCAGTCTTTGGGTAGTGGTTTAGTCCCTGGGAGCTCTGGTTGTTGGCATTGTTGTTCTTATGGGGTTGTAGGCCCCTTCAGCTTTTTCAGTCCTTCGTCTAGTTCCTCCAACGGGGGTCTTGTTCTCAGTTTAGTGGTTTGTTGCTGGCATTCGCCTCTGTATTGGACATGCTCTGGCTGTGCCTCTCAGAAGACAGCTATACCTACCTCCTGTCAGCATGCATTTCTTAGCTTCATTAATCTTATCTAGTTTTGGTGGATATATATATATATATATATATATATATATATATATATATATGTGTGTGTGTGTGTGTGTGTGTGTGTGTGTGTGTGTGTATGTATATGTGTATATATATATATATATATATATGTATATGTCACATGTGGGGCAGGCTCTGAATGACAGTTCCTTCAGGCTTTGCTCCAAACTTTGCCTCCATATGCCCACCTATGAATATTTTTGTTCTCCCTTTTAAGAAGGAGTGAAGCATCTGCACTTTGGTCATCCTTCTTCTTGAGCTTCATGTGATCTGTGGATTTTATCATGGGTAATTCGAGTTTTGGGGCTAATATACACTTATCAGTGAGTGCATACCATGTGTGCTTTGTGTGTGTGTGTGTGTGTGTGTGTGTGTGTGTGTGTGATTGGGTTACCTCACTCAGGATGATATTTTCTAGCTCCATCCAATTGCCTATGAATTTCAGGAAGTCATTGTTTTTGATAGCTGAGTAGTATTCCATTGTGTAGATGTACCACATTTTCTGTATCCATTCCTCTGTTGAAGGGCATCTGGGTTCTTTCCAGCTTCTGGCTATTAAAAATAAGGCTGCTATGAACATAGTGGAGAATGTGTCCTTGTTATATGTTAGTGCATCTTTTGGGTATATGCCCAAGAGAGGTATAGCTGGGTCCTCAGGTAGTTCAATGTCCAATTTTCTGAGGAACCTCCAGACTGATTTCCAGAATGGTTGTACCAGTCTGCAATCCCACCAACAATGGAGGAGTGTTCCTCTTTCTCCGCATCCTCGCCAGCATCTGTTGTCACCTGAGTTTTTGATCTTAGCCATTCTCACTGGTGTGAGGTGGAATCTCAGGGTTGTTTTGATTTGCATTTCCCTGATGACTAAGGATGTTGAACATTTCTTTAGGTGCTTCTCAGCCATTCGATATTCTCTCAGCTGAGAATGCTTTGCTGATCCCTGTACCCCATTTTTAATAGATTATTTGGCTCTCTGGAGTTTAACTTCTTGGATACTTTGTATATTTTGGATATTAGCCCTCTATTGGCTGTAGGAATTGTAAAGGTTTTCCCAATCTGTTGGTTGCCTTTTTGTCCTATTGACAGTGTCCTTTGCCTTACAGAAGCTTTGCAATTTTATGAGGTCCCATTTGTCGATTCTTGATCTTAGAGCATAAGCCATTGGTGTTTTGTTCAGGAAATTTTCCCCAGTGCCCAAGGCTTTTCCTCACTTTTTCTTCTATTAGTTTGAGTGTATCTGATTTTAGGTGGAGGTCCTTGATCCACTTGGAATTAAACTTTGTACAGGGCAATAAGAATGGGTCAATTTGCATTCTTCTACATGCACTGTTTGTTAAAACGGCTTTTCCCCCCTGGAGGGTTTGACAAGGGTTTCCTCCCTTGTCAAAGATCAAGTGTGTGGGTTCATTTCTGGGTCTTCAATTCTATTCCATTGATCTACCAGCCTGTTTCTGTACAAATACCATACAGTTTTTATCACTATTGCTCTGTAATACTGCTTGAGGTCCAGGATGTTGATTGTCCCAGAAGTTCTTTTATTGTTGAGGATAGTTTTCACTATCCTGGGTTTTTTGTTATTCCAAATGAATATGCAAATTGTTCTTTCTGACTCTATGAAGAGTTGAGTTAGAAATTTGATGAGGATTGCCTTGAATCTGCAGATTTCTTTTGGCAAAATGGCCATTTTTAGTACATTAATCCTGCCAATCCATGAGCATGGGAGGTCTTTCCATCTTCTGAGATTTTCTTCTTCTTTCTTCAGAGACTTGAAGTTCTTGTCATATAGATTGTTTTACTTGCTTGGTTAGAGTCACACAGAGGTATTTTATGATATTTTTGACTATTCTGAAGGGTGTCATTTCCCTAATTTCTTTCTCAGCCTGTTTATCCTTTGAATAGAGGAAGGCTACTGATTTGTTGGAGTTAGTTTTATACCAAGCCAACTTGTTGAAGGTGTTTATGAGGCTTAGTAGTTTTGTGGTGGAACTTTTGGGGTCACTTAAGTATAAAATCATATCATCTGCAAATAGTGATATCTTGACTTCTTCCTTTCCAATTTGAATCCCTTTGACCTTTTTTTGTTGTCAGATTGCTCTGCCTAGGACTTCAAGTACTTTATTGTAAAATTAGGGAAAGAGTGCGCAGCCTTATCTACTCCCTGATTTTAGTGGGATTGCTTCAAGTTTCTCTCCATTTATTTTAATGTTGGCTACAGGTTTACTGTATATGGCTTTTACTATGTTTATGTATTGGCCTTGAATTACTGATCTTTCATGAAGGGGTGTTGAATGCTTTCTCAGCATATAATGAAATGATCATGTGGTTTTTATCTTTGAGTTTGTTTACATAGTGGATTATGTTGATGGATTTTTGTATATTGAACCATTCCTGCATCCATGGGATGAAGCCTACTTGATCATGATGAATGATTGTTTTGATGTGTTCTTAAATTCAGTTTGCGAGAATTTTATTGAGTAGTTTTGTGTCGTAGGAGAAATTGTCTGAAGTTCTTTTTCTTTGTTGGATCTTTGTGTACTTTGGGTATAAGCATAATTGTGGCTTCATAGAAGGAATTTGGTAGTGCTCCGTCTGTTTCTATTTTGTGGAATAGTTTGGATAGTATTGGTATGAGGTCTTTTATGAAGGTCTGATAGAATTCTGCACTAAACCCATCTGGTCCTGAGCTCTTTTTGATTTGGAGACTTTTAATAACTTCTTCTATTTCCTTAGGAGTTATGGGGATGTTTAAATGGTTTATCTGTTCCTGATTTATATTTGGTACCAGGTATTTGTCTAGAAAAATGTTCATTTCCTCAAGATTTTCCAGTTTTGTTGAATATAGGCTTTCGTAGTAGGATCTGATGATTTGTTGAATGTCCTCAGATTGTGTTGTTTTGTCTCCCTTTTCATTTATGATTTTTTTTAATTTGGATACACTCTCTGTGCCCTCTGGTTAGTCTGGCTAAGGGTTTATTTGTGTTGTTGATTTTCTCAAAGAACCAGCTCCTGGTTTTCTTGATTCTTTGTATAGTCTTTTTTGTGTCTACTTGGTTAATTTCAGCCCTGAGTTTGATTATTTTCTGGGTGTATTTGCTTCTTTTTGTTCTAGAGCTGTCAATCTGCTAATGTATGCTGTCTCCAGTTTCTCTTTGGGGGCACTCAGAGCTATGAGTTTTCCTCTTAGCACTGCTTTCATTGTGTCCCATAAGTTTGGGTATGCTGTGCCTTCATTTTTATTAAATTCTAAAAAGTCTTTAAATTCTTTCTTTATTTCTTGAGAAATTATCATTGAGTAGAGCATTGTCCAATTTCCATGTATATGTGGAACAATTCTGTCATTATTATTGTTATTGAAGTCTGTGGTTATCCGATAAGATGCATGGGGTTATTTCAATATCCTTGAATCTGTTGAGGCCTGTTTTGTGACCAATTATGTGGTGAATTTTGGAGAAAGTACCATGAGGTGCTGAGAAGTTATATTCTTTTTGTTTTAGGATGAATGGTTCTATAAATATCAATTTGCTTCATAACTTCTGTTAGTTTCACTGTTTCTGTATTTATTTTCTGTTTCCATGATCTGTCCATTGATGAGAGTGGAGTGTTGAAATCTCCTACTATTATTGTGTGAAGTGCCCTCACATTTGGAGCATAGATATTTAGGATTGAGAGTTCATCTTGGTGGAGTTTTCCTTTGATGGATATGAAGTGTCCTTCCTTATCTTTTTTGATGACATTTGGTTGAAATTCTATTTTATTCGATATTAGAATGGCTACTCCATCTTTTTCCTTTGGAACATTTGCTTGGAAATTTGTTTTCCAGCCTTTTACTCTGAGGTAGTGTCTGTCTTTGTCTCTGAGGTAAGTTTCCTGCAGGCAGCAAAATGCTGGGTCCTCTTTACCTCTCCAGTCTGTGAGTCTATCTTTTTATTAGAGAATTGAGTCCATTGATGTTGAGAAATATTAAGGAATAGTGATTGTTGCTTCCTGTTATTTTTGTTTTTAAAGGTGAATATATGTTTTTGTGGCTCTCTTCCTTAGGTTTCCTTGCAAGGAAATTATTTTATTGCTTTTTATTAGCTGTAGTTTCCTTCCTTGTGTTGGAGTTTTCCATCAATTATCCTTTGTAGAGCTGGATTTGTAGAAAGATATTGTGTAAATTTGATTTTGTCATGGAATATCTTGGTTTCTCCATCTATTTTAATTGAGAGTTTTGCTGGGTATAGTAACCTGGGCTGGCATTTGTGTTCTCTGAGAGTCTGTATGATATCTTCCCAGGGTCTTCTGGCTTCCATAATCTCTTGTGAGAAGGTTGGTGTAATTCTGATAGGTCTGCCTTTATATGTTACTTGACCATTTTCCCTTACTCTTTTTAATATCATTTCTTTGTTTTATGCATTTGGTTTTTTGACTATTACATGACTGGAAGAATTTCTTTTCTGATCCAATCTGTTTGGAGTTCTGTAGGCTTCTCCTATGTTTATGGACATCGCGTTCTTTAGTATAGGGAAATTTTCTTCTATAATTTTGTTGAAGATATTTACTGGCCCTTTAAGTTGGCAATCTTCACTCTCTTCTATACCTATTATCCTTAGGTTTGATCTTCTCATTGTGTCCTGGACTTCCTGGATGTTTTGGATTAGGAGCCTTTTGCATTTTACATTATCTTTGAAGGTTGTGTCGATGATTTTTTTGGTATCTTCTGCCGCTGAGATTCTCTCTTTTATCTCTTGTATTCTGTTGGTGATGCTTGTATCTATGATTCCTGATCTCTTTCCTAGTTTTTTTTATCTCCCTTTGTGCTTTCTTTATTGTTTCTATTCCCATTTTTAAATCCTTGATGGTGTTGTTCAATTCTTTCACCTGTTTGGTTGTGTTTTCTTGTAATTCTTTAAGGGAGTTTGTGTTTCCTCTTCAAAGGCTTCTACTTGTTTACCTGTGTTGTCCTGTATTTCTTTAAGGGAGTTATTTATGTCTTTCTTAAAGTCCCCTATCATCATCATAAGATGTGATTTTAAATCCAAATCTTGCTTTTCTGTTGTGTTGGTATATTCAGTATTTGCTTTGGTGGGAGAACTGGGCTCTGATGATACCAAGTTGTCTTGGTTTCTGTTGCTTAGGTTCTTGTGCTTGCCTCTTACCATCAGGTTGTCTCTGGTGTTAGCTTGTTTTGCTTTCTCTGACAGTTGCTTGACCCTCCTGTAGGCCTTTGTGTCATCACTCCTGTAGACCTCTTTTCTTTCAGCCAGATCTGGGAACAGAGAGCTGCTCCTGGGTTTGTGTGACCTGAAGGCTCCAGGCCGGTTGCTTTGTGCAGAAGAGTTGGTCTTACCTCTGCTCTCAGGTTTGTAGGTGCTCCCAGCGACTGGCTTTCAGCTCTTGGGGCAGGCAGAAACCCAAAGGGTCCTGACCCTGACTGCTCCTAGGTCCCTGTGCTCAGAGGGCACAGAGGGCACTAGGCAGGTTTCTCTTGGGTCAGGAATGTGTGCAGAAGTAGTTGTCTTCCCTGAGGTCTCAGGATTATCCACACTTCTGTGGGTCCAGCTCTCTCTCCCACAGGATTTGAGGGCAGGGAGCTGTGTGACCAGTTCAGTTCAGTTCCGTGTGCAGGCAGATACAAGCAGGTTCCTGCCACTGACTTCTATATTCCTGTATCCAGAGGCCATTAGGCAGGTTCCTCTTGGGTCAGGAATATGAGCAGGCATCGGCCTTTTAAATTCTTGATGCCCTGACTTAAGGCCCAACTGACAGCATTGTAGTTCCTGGGTAGGGCACTCCAGCATGTATATATTGTTCAAGTTCTCCTAAAGATTATGAAAGATTAATGTTGGAAAGTATTGCCATTACTAAAAAACTTATAAAGATAATATGAAAAAGAAGAGGAGGAAAAGGAGAAACGTTAAATGGAAGACAAGCAATAGGCGGCATAGGTATGGAGAAACAGCTTTTAGTGTGAGACAAACAAATAGAAAAGAGACACTGATGTAAACATAAATGGATATGCTGGGTCCAACTGGAGGTCCTCCAAACACTACCTGGTGTTCCCCAGCCTGCTAGCAGTATACCACTTGTTGGAGGTTAATAACAAAGCAAAACACAGCAGACAGTGCACTGGACTAGGAATCAGGAGATATTGGACTTAATAACCAATGTTGGAATCATATTTGTGGTTAAGTGATCACACTTCAGTTTCCTCTTTTGTAAAATACAGGAGTAAAGTTACAATCTGTCCACTAAGTGTTCCCCAATTTTTTTTTGACTACTCAACTTCCATAAGTCAGAATCGCCCAACATGGATGGAAAAATGTTCAGGGGAACTTATCATTATATTGATTAACTATTGGAAAATGACAGATTGTGGGAAAGACAAAGCCATAATAACCAGCTGTGTTTTCAGTTATGAGCCTACCAGGCTCTAAGGAATAGTTCCAAACACATAATCAGATGCACACACAGCCTGAATGAAATTCTGCAGGTCACAAAACAAACCAAAAGTGAATGTAGGAAAAAGATTTTCAGGAAAGAAACGGAGCTAACAAAGGGAGGAGTGACATCAAAAACGATGTGAGGACCCTGTTCTGAATGTATTTCATACATGTATGAAGTTGTCAAAAACAGTTATTAACAAAAATTCCTACATATATATGAATACAAGCTGTTGAGTCCATTTTGTTGCCAGGTATATATGGGTTCATGGATGACTACACTGCATTGGACAATTATTAAGGTGGCTCAGCCTTGGGAAAGGCTGATTAATTTCCTCTCTGCAGTCATTAATGCCTAGAGTTTTTTGTCTAAGGGTGAAAAACATATGAAAAATTTCCCTTTCCACCTTAATATGCCCACTAATATTGCTACATACTGCTACATATACATGTGTGTATGTATATAGATATGTAGGATATCTATATTCAAATATATATCTTTGATCTGTATACACACACACACACACACACACACACACATATATGAACACACAAAGAAAAAGATGCTATCGATTTGAGAGTTGGAGGCATGGGAGGAGGTCAAAGGAGAGTAACAGGAAGGAGCTAGAGAAAGGAAAGGGAAGGGTAGCGATATAATTCTACTTTAACTAAAAACATTTATAATTTTTGCCTAAAAACTTGGCAGTAAAGCTATTTGGGCAAAAGGGTGTACTGTGTGACACACTGAGACACAACACAGGTTCCACCATAAGATATTTTGTTCTGTTTTTTGTTTTCTTTGTGGGGGGGGCAGGATGCAAGGGTTTAGGGCAGATATGGAGGGACAGGGAGATCAATGAGATTGGGATGTATGATGTAAAATTCACAAAGAACCAATAAAACATTAAAAGAAAATCTGTATAAGTTTGCTAAAACACAGCTTTCTGGGCCAGTGACTGAGTCAATGGCTACAGAATGAGACCCAAGATACTGTATTTGTAATAATATTTTGAATGACAGTGTTGTTGTTGATAAGGAAGCATTCTCTGAGTTATTTTGTAGTTGATGCCCACCTACAGTTCCTTATTTTCTAAGGTATCAGAGGAGTCTGTTTTTCTAAATATAATGAATACAGCCTAATGATACAAAAAAATTATAGTGTTGAAGCTAGGCCTGATGACACAGACCTATAACCTCAACTTTTCCAAAGTAGTTTAAAAACAGATCAGGAGTTAAGGACAGCCTTGACAATGCAGTAAAATAAGGAAAACCTCTGCTACAGTCTCAAACAAACAAACAAACAAAAACAAACAAACAAACAAACAAACAAAAAACCCTCAACTGTGATGGTTTGAATATTCTTGGCCCAGAAAGTGGCAATTCTAGAAAGTATGGCCTTGTTGGACGAAGTGTGTCACTGTGGGGATGGGCTTTGAGACTTTCCTCCTAACCACATGGGAGCCAGTCTGCATATGGCTTCCTTTGGATGGAGATGTAGAACTCTCAGCTTATCCTGTACTATGGCTGTCTGGATGCCACCATGCTCCCACCTTGATGGTAATGGACTGAACTTTTGAACTTGAAAGCCAGCCCCAATTAAATGTCCTTTATAAGAGTTACCTTGGTCATAGTGGTTCTTCACAGTAATGGAAACCCTAACTAAGAAAGCAGCTGGTACCAGGACTGGAGTATTGCTTTGATAGTCCTTACTATGTTTCTGTTGGAAGGAATGTGGACTTGGGGACTTTGGACTTGGAAATATGTGGAATTCTTTAAGTGGGGTATAATATACCATCCTAGTAGGAATGTGGAAAACATTAGTACTGAGGGTGATTTGAACTCTTCAGACCTCGCCCAAGTGGTTTCAGTGGAGAAGAATTTTAGTATATGGTTGAGAGATTGTTCTTATGATGCTTTACTTAAGAATGTTGCTGATTTTTGCCCATGTCTGAAAAGTCTACCTGAGGCTAAGGTTAAAAGAAAGGCTTAGATTCAAGTATGGTTACACATACCTTTAATCCAAGAACTCAGGACACAGAGACATGCAAATCCCTGAGTTCAAGGTCAGTCTACAGAATAAGTTTGTGACAAGCAAGTTTAGGCAGTGAAGGAGTTGGAAAACAGAAAGCTGGTGATAGTGTAATAGACCAAGAGGATCATGTTTCAGATCCAGCAAGCAGCAGAACATGGCAGCTTCAGTCATACGGCTCTGGCTTTATAGTCCAGAATAGAAGGGACTATGGGTACAACTGATACTTGTTAGTGGGAGCTAAGAAATTTGTGGTGATTAAGAAAAGACAAGCATCACTGAGGTGAAATCCCCTGGGAAGTATTTTCTGAAAGCACAAAGAAGCTGTGTTCCAGAGATAGCCAAGGTTGTACCTGTGCTGCAGCTGGACTTGGTAATGTGTAAGAGTCACCCAGGTGGTATTGGTTTTGAAGGCATAAAAGGGTCATGGAGAGCAGCTGAGGCTTGGTACTGTGAAAGGCCAGGAAAGGACATTGGTGATGGTGGAGCTTCAGTTGCAATTGACAGCCGAGGGTTGAAGGAGTCATGCAAAGAAGTTGAGGCTTGGCACCATGAAGAGAGCCTATGAGAGGCCTAGTTGCAGTGGAAGATCCCAGTGTATTGGAGGTGTCAGTACCATGGGATGACCACGTAGAACAGCAGCAGCAGTGGAGTGGAGTCAACCAGAGCCTAGAGTGCTACAGAAGGCAGAGCTGGAGAAGTTACCCAAGCCCTTTGGAGAAGGCCAGAAGATTCTGTGAGGATTCCAGATGTTGGAACAAGAAACTCTGAAGTTGAAGTTGTCTTGGGAACCGCAAGGTGTTAGAGATGCCAGAGCCATGGGACACCTGCAAAGGAAAGCTGCTAACAGGGAGTAGAAGCAGCCAAAGAGAAAGACCTGTGCTGCAGTCAACAAAGCTGAAAGGAACTGGAGATCTCAAGAGAGATTTGACATTGAACCTAGAGATGCGCAGTTTGGAACTTACCTAGATGGTTTGCTGTCTTTTTGCTCCAGTATTTTCTCACTATGACATTTTGCAATGGTATTGAATAATCTGCATGATGCTGGATGTATGCGATATGCTTTTTGATTTTGATTTCTTAAAGGATTAGAGTTTAGAGAGTGCATAAATCTCAGAAGAGACTGAACTTTGGACTTTTAACGTTGGAGAGACTGCTGTAGACTATAGAACATCTGAAGTAGAACTAAATGTATTTTGTGTTATGCTATCCTTAAGCATGGCCCCATACACTCATGAATCTAAACAGAGACATAGAGAAACTAACAGAAGTTATGAATCAAATGGATTTAACAAATATTTATAGAACATTTCATCTTAAAACAAATATACCTTCTTCTCAGCACCTCATGGTAGCGTCTCAAAAATTGACCATATAATCAGTCAAAGGACAGGCCTCAATAAGAAGTTAAAATAATACTATGCATCCTATCAGATCACCAGGGACTAATGCTGGTATTCAATAACAACAAAAAACCAACACACAAACAAACAAACAAAAAAAAACACAACAGAAAGCCCACATATACACAGAAGCAGAACAACACTCTGCTCAATGATAACAGGGTAAAGGAAGAAATAAAGAAATTAAAGACTTTTTAGAATTTAATGAAAATGAAGCCACAACATACCGAAACTTATAGGACACAATAAAAGCAGGGCTAAGAGGAAAAAAAATAGTTCTGAGTGCCTGCAGAAAGAAACAGGAGAGCATATGTCAGCAGCTTGACAGCACACCTAAAAGCTCTAGAACAAAAAGAAGCAAATACACCCAGGAGGAGTAGAAAGCAGGAAATAATCAAACTCACGGCAGAAATCAACCAAGTAGAAACAAAAAGGACCATAGAAAGAATCAACAGAACCAAAAGTTGGTTCTTTGAGAAAATCAACAAGATAGATAAACCCTTAGCCAGACTAACCAGAGGACACAGAGAGTGTGTCCAAATTAACAAAATTAGAAATGAAAAGGGAGACATAACAGAGCCAGAGGAAATTCAAAAAATCATCAGATCCTACTACAAAGCCTATACTCAACAAAACTGGAAAGTCCAGAGGAAATGGACAATTTTCTAAACAGATACCAGGTACTGAAGTTAAATCAGGATCAGATAACCATTTAAACAACCCCATAACTCCTAAAGAATTAGAAGCAGTCATTAAAAGTCTCCCAAACAAAAAAGTCCCCAGGACCATATTGGTTTAGTGTAGAATTCTACCAGACCTTCATAAAAGATCTCATACCAATACTGTCCAAATTATTCCACAAAATAGAAACAGAAGGAGCATTACCCAATTTCTTCTATGAAGCTATAATTATACCTAAACCATACAAAGACCAACAAAGAAAGACAACTTCAGACTTATTTCCCTTATGAATATCGACATAAAAATACTCAATAAAATTCTCACAAACCAAATCCAAGAACACTGCTAAATGATCACCCATCATGATCGAGTAGGCTTCATCCCAGGGATACAGGGATGGTACAATATACAGAAATCCATCAACATAATCCACTATGTAAAGAAATTCAAAGAAAAAAACCACACAATCATCTCATTAGATGCTGAGAGAGCATTTGGCAAAGTTCAACACCCTTTCATGGTAAAAGTCTTGGAAGGATCGGGAATTCAAGATCCTTACATGAACATATTAAAAACAATATACAGCAAACCAGTAGTCAACATCAATCTAAATGGAGAGAAACTTGAAGCAATCCCACTAAAATCAGGGCCTAGACAAGGCTGCCCACTCTCTCCCTACTTACTCAATATAGTTCTTGAAGTTCTAGCGAGAGCAATCAGACAACAAGAGGTCAAATGGGTAAAAATTGGGAAGGAAGAAGTCAAAATGTCACTATTTGCAGATGACCCCAAAAGTTCCACCACAGAACTACTATGCCAAAGTGGCTGGGTACAAAATTAACTCAAACCAGTAGCTTTCCTCTACTCAAAGGATAAACAGGCTAAGAAAGAAATTAGGGAAATAACACCCTTCACAATAGTCAAAAACAACATAAAATACCTTAGTGTGACTCTCACCAAGTAAGTGAAAGATCTATAGGACAAGAACTTCAAGTCTCTGAAGAAAGAAATTGAAGAAGATCTCAGAAGATGGAAAGATCTCCCATGCTCTTGGATTGGCAGGATTAATATAGTAAAAATGGCCATCTTACTAATAGCGATCTACAGATTCAATGCCATTCCCATCACAAGTCCAACTCAGTTCTTCATCGAGTTAGAAAGAACAATTTGCAAATTTATTTGGAATCACAAAATACCCAGGATAGGGAAATCTATTCTCAACAATAAAAGAAGCTCTGGGGAAACCACCATCCCTGACCTCAAGCTGTGTTACAGAGCAATTATGATAAAAATGGCATGATATTGGTATAGAGACAGGCAGGTAGATCAATGGGATAGAATTGTAGACCCAGTGGGGCTGGGGATTTAGCTCAGTGGTAGAGCGCTTACCTAGGAAGCGCAAGGCCCTGGGTTCGGTCCCCAGCTCCGAAAAAAAGAACCAAAAAAAAAAAAAAAGAAAAAAAGAAAAAAAGAATTGTAGACCCAGAAATGAAACCTCACACCTATGGTCACTTGATCTTCTACAACAGAGCTAAAACCATACATTGGAAAAAGGATAGCATTTTCAACAAATGGTGCTGGTTCAACTGGAGGTCAGCATGTAGAAGAAGGCCAATTGACCCATTCTTATCGCCCTGTACAAATCTTAAGTCCAAATGTATCAAGGACCTCCACATCAAACCAGATACACTCAAACTAATAGAAGAAAAAGTGGGGAAGTGTGTGGAACACATGGGCACTGGGGAAAGTTTCCTGAACAAAACACCAATGGCTTATGCTCTAAGGTCAAGAATTGACAAATTGGACCTCATAAAATTGCAAAGCTTCCGTAAGGCAAAGGACACTGTCAATAGGTCAAAAAGGCAACCAACAGATTGGGAAAAACCTTTACCAATCCTACATCCAATAGAGGGCTAATATCCAAAATATACAAAGTACTCAAGAAGTTAAACTCCAGAGAGCCAAATAACCCTATTAAAAATGGGGTACAGAGCTAAACAAAACATTCTCACCTGAGGATTATCGAATGGCCAAATGCACCTAAAGAAATGTTCAACATCTTTAGTCATAAGGGAAATGCAAATCAAAACAACCCTGAGATTTCACCTCACACCATTGAGAATGGCTAAGATCAAAAACTCAGGTGACAGCAAATGCTGGCGAGGATGTGGAGAAAGAGGAACACTCCTCCATTGTTGGTGTGATTGCAGACTGGTAAAACCATTCTGGAAATCAGTCTGGAGGTTCCTCAGAAAATTGGACATTGAACTGCCTGAGGACCCAGCTATACCTCTCTTGGGCATATACCCAAAAGATGCCCCAACATATAACAAAGACACATGCTCCACTATGTTCATAGCAGCCTTATTTATAATAGCCAGAAGCTCGAAAGAAGCCAGATGCCCTTCAACAGAGGAATGGATTCAGAAAATGTGGTACATCTACACAATGGTATCAAAAACAATGGTATCCGCTATCAAAAACAATGACTTCATGAAATTCATGTGCAAATGGATGGAACTTGGAATTATTATCCTGAGTGAGGTAACCCAATCATAAAAAAATACATGGTATACACTCACTAATAAGTGGATATTAGCCCAAAAGCTTGGATTACCCAAGATACAATCCACAGACCACATGAAGCTCAAGAAGAAGGATGACCAAAGTGCAGATGCTTCAGTCATTCTTAGAAGGGGGAACAAAAATATTCACAGCAGGGGATGTGAATACAAAGTTTGAGTCAGAAACTGAAGGAATGGCCATTTGGAGCCTGCCCCACCTGGGGATCCCCGCATATATATACAGCCACCAAACCTAGAAAATATTGATGAGGCCATGAAGTGCATGCTGACAGGAGCCTGATATAGCTGTCCCCTGAGAGGCTCAGCCAGAGCATGACAAAAAAAAAAAGGTGAATGCTAGTAGCAAACCATTGAACTGGGAATGGGGTCCCCATTGGAGGAATTAGAGAAAGGATTGAAGGAGCTGAAGAGGCTTGCAACCCCATAAGAACAACAATACCAACCAACCAGAGCTTCCAGGGACTAAACCACTACCCAAAGAATACACATGAACTGACCCAGGGCTCCAACTACATATGTAGCAGGATTCCCCAGTGTAGTGTAATGTCAGAGCTAGAAGGCTGGAAGGTGTGGTTGTTTGGGGAGGTTACAGAAGAAGGGGAGAGGGATGGAATAGGGGGCTTATGTCTGGGAATAATATTTGAAAAATATTTGAAAAGTAAATAAAAAATCCAAAAAATATGTATGTGTATATATAATATATATACTATATATTATATATATTAATATGAAACTGTCAGCTCCTCCAGCATCATGTCTGCCTGGATGCTGCTGTGCTCCTGCCTTGATGATAATGTACTGAGCCTTGAAACCTGTAAGCCAACCGCAATTAAATGTTTTAATTAAATGTTTATGAGTTGCTACGGTCATGTTGTATCTTTATTGCAATGGAAACCCTAAGATACTCAACAAAGCCAAAACAAAGCAAAGACAGAAACATAAACATGGCGCTCAGAGTTAGACCAAGACCTGTATCCTAACCGTCAATTTATTACATGCTAGTAGCTTGGATTTAGGGGGATTGTTTGTTTGTTTGTTTATTGGTTTACCTAGAAAGTATCCCTGAAAGAAGCTTTCATAATAAAGGACTGGTGTTTCTATTTTGGAAGCCCTGGAAAAATTGGGAAGTGAGCCTTGCATAGAAGAAGTAGGTCAGGGGGAGGAAGGAGCACTTGAACTTAAGGGCTGCTTCTTCTCCCGGGGAACTCTCTATCTCTGTGCTTTCTGTATGTTCCTCTCAGGCTCCAGTCAGGTAACAGGAGAGTTAGCTATTCAACCATACATTAAAAACTGAAACAATGAGTCAAAATAAGTATCTTTTCCTTATACGATATATGGTCAGATATTTTGACACATCAGTGAGCGTATGACATACTGATACCAGAGGAGTGGGATTGTTGCTGTAGATAAACATAACCAGGCCTTATTTAAAACATTTTCAGAAGCCTTTAGAACTGGTAGGATCCTAGAAAGTTAGTCCTTATGGGATGAAGGGGATGCCCTTGGCATCAAGCTTGACAACCCGAGTTTGATTCCCCTACATGTTACAAGGAAGGGAGTTGACTCTTCCAAGTTGCCCTCTGGCCTCCACATGCTTTGGTAAACACGTTCTTTCACCTGGGCCCTCCAAAGATAAGTGAATAAAATGTTTTAAATAAGTCAGACTCTTTGCCTCAGAGAAACAGCAGAGATAACTTGAGGACATCTCATGAATTGGCCTAATCCTACCCACTGCAGGTTCAAGGGTCTGAAAGAATAGTCATTTTGAAAGACTGCCTTAAAAAGGAGATTGGTAGGGTCCTCAAATGGGGCTTTGGAGAAAGGTACTAATAGTCAACAATGTAGTCCCTAAGAAACCACTCCAGCCATGCTCAAATGGAGCCAAGCTAAACTCTTGTTGGTGCCATACCTTTCACTAACCAACTTTCTCCAACTCAGCCCAAATCCTTAAACTTTTGAGCACTGATAACTAGTTAGCGGCCCAAATTTAAGTGTATAACCCTGTCAAGAACCTTTTAGACCCACACCATAACAATATCATTAAGCATAAATGTTCAGTTGACCACCGCAAGCTAGATTCTCCTCATAAGCCATTGTTAGAAGAATATGTCATTGTAGTGTTCTTAAACCATAGCCCATCTTTTGAAGTTTCTGATGGGCACGTGATACAGTGCTAGGGAGATTAGAAATATAATATGGTTTCCTCCTTCTCCTTACCTGCCTCTGCTTCTGGCTGCTATGAAGAGAGTAGCTTTGTTCAGCCTTGTTCTTCTGCTCTACTACAGTCCCAGAAACAATGAAGCCACAACTATGGACTGAAACCCCCGAGTCAAACAGCCAGAATGAATTCTCACTGTTTACTTGGGGATCTTGTAACTGCAGCAAGAATTCTGATTAACACACCTTTTTAGGCTTCAGTTTTCTCCCTTGCCAAAAAAGGAGTCATAATAAAGCCTAGCTCACCAGCTTGTTAAGATTCTACCTGTGATGATTTGCATATGCTGGGCCAGGGAGTGGCACTATTTGGAGGTGTGGCCCTGTTGGAGTAGGCGTGTCACTATGGATGTGGGTTATAAGTTTCTCGTGCCTGGAAGCCAGACTTCCACTAGCAGCCTTCAGATGACGTAACTCCCAGCTCCTCCTGCACCAGGCCTGCCTGGATGCTTCCATGTTTGTGCTTGATGATAATGGACTGGACTTCTGAACCTGTAAGCCAGCCCCAATTCAATGTTGTCTTTTATAAGACTTGCCTTGGTCATGGTGTCTGTTCACAGTAATAAAACCCTAACTAAGACATTACCAAAGACATATGCTAAATGGTTCCTGGCATGAAGCACATGAAAACTATCAAAATGTGTAATCTAAGGTCCAACAGTGACTCAATTCAGGCCCTCCAGCAACATAAGCTTCAGAAGATTTCTCACAAAGTAATCCTGCTGCTGCCTATCCCCAATACCTTCTCTCCCATCCAAGCCATGCTTACGGGATGCCATCATCCCTAAGTTGTTGTGATATATAAGTCATTATGGGCCTTTGTATCTGCATTTATTATATTTCCTCATAACCAAGATTTCACTGCCACTCTTTTTGCAAAACCTCATTCCTTTCCTCTTTCACAATACCTCTCAGGTTCATCTCTTTCTAGAAAAAAATTGTTGTCATTACCTAAGTAATTAAACAAACCAAACAATCTCTCTGGACCTGAGTTTACTCATCTGAAGAAAACAACAACAAGCAATTCTGGAAAGGTGGACATTACAGAAAGTCATCATTAATACGACTTCAGCTACACTACTTTGCAATTTTGTGATTCAATACTTTATGACAAATATTGACAACCTGTACTTATATGATTAGTTTCAGAATGCGGGTGTGAAGGTATACTACAGTTACTTAATTTCTTAAAGTAGGCATAAAGTCATATAGTAGACATTTTATTTCAACAAGAAGCCTATATTGTTTTGTACTTCCTTTCTAGTAGAACACTTAATGGATTAGAATACTTTTTTAAATGTCTATTGACTTTGGGTGTAATAAGAAAACAGTTTACAGAAATTGGTTCTCCCCAACCATGTGGACTCCCAAGATCGAACTCATTAGGCATGGTTGGCAGCAGTTGTCTTTACATGCTGAGCCACCTGCTGTCCCTACAATTCTTTTTACATCAGTTGCTTGAATATCTGGATTCCTCAGTCACCCAAGATCCCTAAAATAACTGACTATAATTGGGTAAGTTGAACTTTGTGTCACTGTGACAAAATACCAAGCAAAAACAACATGTTTTGGAAAAGATTTATTTTGGCTCATACATGCAGAACTTTCAGTTCACAGTCCTCGATTCCATTGATTTTGGACTCACAGTAAGGCAGAACATGGTTATGGGAGCATGTGTCAAAGAAGGTGTGTTGTTTATGTTTTTGTCGACTAACCTGAAACAGTATCAAGTCATCTGAGAAGGAACCTCCACTGAGAAGATGCCCCCATCAGAATTGCCTGTGAGTAAGCCTGTTGGGCCTAATTTTAATTGAAGATTGTTGTGGAAGGGCCCAGCCCATTGTAGGTAGGGCCATTCCTGGGCAGGTGGTCCTGGGGTGTATAAGAAAATAAAATCATAGGTTGGAAAGATGGCTCAACAGTTAAGAAAGCATTTACTCTTCCAGAGGACACAAGTTTAATTCCCAGCACCTATATGGAAGTTCACAACTATCTGTAACTCTAGTCATAGAGGATTTGATACCCTCTTCTAGTCTTCTCGAGTATCAGGTACTCTATATGAGGTACATAGACATACATGTAAGCATGATACTCATACAAATAAAATAAAATTTAGAAGCAAGAAATCAAATTGAGTGAGCCAGGAAGAGCAAGCCATTAAGCACAGTCCTCCATGGACTCTGCTTCAGTTCCTGCCTCCAGGTTCCTGTCCTGCTTGAGTTCCTGTCTGGAATTCCTAGGTAATATTAAACTGTGATGATGGCACGTAAGCCAAATAAACCTTTTCCTCCCCACGTTGCTTTTTGTCATGGTCTATCACATCAACAGAGTTTACATTATAAGTAGGTTATTTTCCAACAGTGGGCAGGAAGCAGAGGGGTGAGGAAAGGATTGGGGCCAGGTATGCTTCAAAAGCATACCTCTCAGTGTCCTACTTTCTCAAGATATGCCTAAACTCCTAAACTCTCCAGCATCTCTCTAAACAGTTGCACCAGCTAAGAACCAAGATATCAATACACGCCCATGGAGGATAGTTTGCATTCAAACCATAGTAATATCATTAAAATTGACACCTAATGCATATTGCACACTAGTTCCTCCCCTGTGGGTCAGTGTTAAATGAGGATGTCATTGCAGCATTCTAAAGCCATGGCCAATCTTTTCAAATAAAGGCACCTGCTGTCAAGCAAGCCAAATGAGTTTGATTCTGGGAGCCCGCATGGTAGGAGAGAACTGACTCCTGCAAGATGTCAATGCTAAAGGTATTGGATGGAAGGACAGCAGACAGGAAGAAGGGAAGACTATGTTTGGAAAAGAATAACCTCAGGTGATTTAGAGCACCATCAGATGGGAGCACATGAGAGTGTGCTAGAAAGTTAGAAATACAGAAATATGTAGTTGCTTATAGTCATATAAACAAACAAAGCCTTCCCTGTGTGAAAAGGCTAATTCTAGTCTGTATCTGTGACTTCCTCTTCAAGTTCCCGTCTCAGCATTCAGTCACATCTTAAGTTTTGATAAACACATTCCAATTTTGTTCAAATGAAGGCTTGTTCAGCCACAAGTGATGGGGTATAACCTTAGCCAAACGTTACAGTCCCATTGTTCCTTGAAAGAAACACGGTATTCTGTATATCTAGGGTTGGCAACACATTTTCATCAATGTGTAAATCTGCTGGAACTTTATTTTACATTTTTCTTCATAATAGATAAAAATAAAATGGATGAAATTGACTGTTATGACTTTCATTTTGGTGTTATTGCTGTTTTGTCTAGTACATGAGGTCTGGAGAGACATGCATCTTATATCCGTGGCAATTTGCATGTGTGTGAAGAGCAAATACTAAAGAAAATTATCAGGGATAGAGGAAACTCTGGGAAGCTTGTGAACATCATTACAGCATGTCTAGCAGAACCAGGACCACCAAACTCCAGACTCCTGTTATGAGAAATGTAATCTCTTTTGAAAAGTTATTCTTCATAGACTTAATTACAAACTTGTCAGCTGGGTAGCCACTTGCCAATCCAACATTACAAACATTCATCTCCCTGTAAAGCAATTTGCCCGTGTATATCTGTCTGTGCAGAATCATGTACTGCTGGAGATTTTTAGTGTGGGGCCAACTGCCTAAGCAGGCAAATTCAAATGCTATGTCCAACTCTGTCAGCACTGTAATAAACTTTTCTCATTAAGTTCTATCCTAGAGTTTAGGGACAAGTAATGGAAAACAAACTGTCACATTTCCTACCACTGTCCTAGATGATGCCTCCAATGTGTCGTCATGAGAGTTGATCTTCAAATCCCCAAGACTGCCTTGGTGAGGAGAGGAAGCCCTTGGGAGCCACAGCAGCAAGTGCTCTGGAGCAATTATCTCCTTTCTGAGAAGTTTATGTTCTCTCAGTTGAAGTGACTGTGTTTTGTATTGCCCACTCTTGACACCTTAGAGAACTATTCATGAAAATGATTCTTGACAAACAATACTTGAAAAACTTGCAGCATTCAGAAGCTATTCTTCCTCCTAGAGGCTTTCCACTGGAGTAGCTAAAAGAGTTGCTTTTGTCCATAAGATTGGCGATTGGGGGAGGGAAAGTGGAGGGTTGTTTGGACTGCTTACATCTTTCTACCTTTCCCCTACTACCTTAAAACGCATTTATTTAAGGTGATAGAGAGGTGAGTTGGTCATGAACGGTACCTTCTGCATGTGCGAATAGCTAAAGCTATTATTGGCTAGGAGGAAAGTATAAAGGAGGAGGGTAACTGTAGTTGGAAAATCAGAACTCCGGATTTAGTCATTATATTACCCTAAATAATTTATATAATCTTTCTGACTTCATTTTCCTTGTGTGTAAAATGAGGTGGCTGATCTATCGACTTTGCTCTGGTCTTTTCTTGGTTATAATAATACCTACGTAAGGTCTTTTTTGTCCATATCCAAAGCAATTTTGTTGTATCGGCATTATATTTTCCAATAGCTTAAAACTCAAAGAAATTACCAAATGCAGCAGGTTTATAACTTGGTACTGAAAATCCAAAGCAATCATAGCAGAGAACATTTTAAAGCACGGAGAAAGATCTATTACTTGGCTCATGGAAGGAGAGTTATTTCTAAAATGATTCCTTTGGAACACAGGAAGTAGGAGAATTTTATTCACCAGGGAAGCTATAGTTATTCATACAGGGCAGGCACCCTTCTGATCACACTCAGTTAAGAGTTGTATTTTTGAGCACGCTTAGTTTAAAGTCACAGTTGAAGAAGGAGAAATGGCAGTCCTATTTTTGTGCATGTTTATCTCAAGGTTATAGAAGACATGTTTCAAAGGTTAATGGTAGCTAGGAACACTTGATGATCTTCATAGTTGGCATCATAAAAGAGGTGGTCAGGAACCCATCTGGACATGCTCAGAACTTTTATCATAAAGCTTTAATAAACAAATAGAAAGGATACCTTGAAGGTGAGTTTAATATGAGAGATTTTCCTTGAAGGTGCCTTTCTGGCTTAGCAGCTAATAAAACGATTCTGGCTCCTTTTGTTGTTTTCCTGATTTCTTTTAAGAAAAAGCTTTGCCAAGAGATCTTTAGAAAAGATAGAGTTTAAAGTTTAAATAGAATTCCTTTCTATATAAATGACATATTGAAAAAGGAGACTGGAGGTACCCTGAAAACAGGTGTGATAAGGGGACCTACTGTCACCACTGCCTGATGACATGGAAGGTTGACTAGGTAGCCCTTAGTCACAGTGAACAGAAACATTTCGGAAACTGGTTTTAATTTTAATTTTTATGCCTCTGGGGAAAGGGGGGAACTGAAAACTTCAGGAGGAGCCCACTCTATGGCTGAAGAAGAGAGAAGAGTAAATACTTTTACTCTTTAAAGGGCAAGAAATTTCTCCTTGAGGAATCCTTGTTTTGAGCTTTGACAGAGTCCAAATGGTTAGCACTGAATAAAGGACTCAAGCATGTGCCTGGTCCTCAGAAAGGTAAGAGCAAGCAGCTAGGAAATATAGCTCATACGAACAAGGCAGGATTTATAGCCTTGTACATTGGCACCTAAAAGTCCTTGTCCTAGACAAATGCTTACTGTGTAAACATTGATGTAGCCCTAGTATGATTCACTAGGAGGACAATGAACATAAAGGGAGAAGAATCTTCGCTACCATGGAGATCTGGCGGACAGCCTAAATAAACCCATATCCTGTTCCACATTCTATTCCACAAATGTGTCTCATCTTGTCAGTCTCCAAAAAGATGTACTGTTTTAAGAGGGCTGTTTTTACAGTGTCAGTAAAGGTACAGAGGATCTCATTGTATGCTGTTCATGGGAAAAATTTAACAGGAAAAGAAATCCATGATGTCGCTAGTGAGCCAGTGCCCATCTAGCTAAGACCATTAGAACTATAACTATGCACATGGGGGAAAAGTGGCCAACTTCTACAATGCATAATTTTACATGGGCACTCTTGAGAAGCCGAGGCTGCAGGATAAATCCCAGTTCCTTAAAATTGATTTTTTCAGGGTAATGGTAGGATCAAACCCATTTCACAAATCCACTTGGGATGCTGGAGCCACATATCCTGATTCCCGGAGCTTTGCACGGCAAAGCTGGTGCTATTGATTATTGCAAGTGACACAGGTGGCTGCAACAAGGAGCACAGGTTAGTATCATGTGGTCCACATAGCTTGATGAGATTTATGCTTGGTCACATGCTAGACTCTTCATTACCGGCTTAATGATAGGTACCCTCTGGATACATTTGCCTCATTAGCTGTCCCGATCGTTCACTAGCTCTCAAATAAACAAAACCATGCCACTCCATGATAATGCAGAGAGGAGCCTCGTGCTTAATGTGTAAAGGATACAGGTACGCTAAAATGAAAACAGTCAATCCCCAATTTATACTAAGAAGCAATAACTAAATCAAAATTTACCTAAGGATGTGAATGTGCTTAAGTATATTTGCACATATATTATGTATAATGCAATATTTATAATTCAGACTTCTACTACAGTACATCAGTGTACACAGGAAATAAGTACTTACATTTACCCATACAGAAATGTTAAGAGTAGCACTTACTTAGACTCTAGCTCAATCCCCAGCAACAAAATGTTGATGTTTCAAAACAACTTTATTCATAACAATTAAAACTCACAAACCTCACTATCCATCTGATAACAGATGGATAAATTATGGCATAGTCATATATAACCAGATCCTATACACATTTGGAGAAAAGAGGACATACTCAAAGTATTTGCTGTATTTATTCCATTCATAGAAAGTTCAAGAATAGGCAAAATTCAAGGATGGTGATACAGGGCAGAAAACTGCTTTACTTTTTGTATCTGTTTGTATGTAGTGAGGGAGAGGGGCAATGATTATAGTTACCGGGATAACTATACTAGTAGAAACATTGTGTTTCTGTTTCATTGGTTTGTTTGAGGTCTTTGAGATAGAGTCCCTGGCTGCCCTGGGACTCACTCTGTAGACCAAGCTAGCCTCAAACTCAGAGATCTGCCTGCCTCTGCCTCCTGAGAATATTTTGATAACAGATCATCTATATGTGAATTATGCGGTTAAGTCATTGGGCTACATTTTAAGATTCTTAAATATATTTTGTTATAAGTAAATTTTACTTCAATTTTAAACAAGTAAAAATAGGTTGCTCTATTGGACAGTATATCCATCAAATAGTGCAAAACATATTTACTCTTTTCACTGTCTATTAATACATTTTGTGTAATTGCTAAAGTCCTTTAGCTATTAAGCAATAGTGGGTACCTTCACTAGCTGATTGCAAGTAGAGCCTTCCTACACCTTTATGTGGGATAGCAAAAGCCATGCTCCCTTCTAAGTAGATGGATTATTACATTTAAACAACAACAACAAAAACCCACCTAAGATCTACTGTAGAGTGTGTCATGGCTTAGTGACCAACCAACCCATGGAGGTAGGGTTTCACTTCCTTTGTCCTACTGGCTGTCATACAGAATGTAACCTTGTAACTACTTAAGACCTGCCCTACTATCCAGAAGGAAACTGGGAAAGCTCATGAGACCTGGGGGCAGTCAGGTCTAAGAAGGAACTATTACTTGGACCAGGAGAATTGCCAAGCTGAAGACAGAGCTCTCTCTTGGTAACACTGTCTCTGTCTCTCCTTTTCCCTTTATACAAGCCTGTTTTCTCCATTTCTTTCAAGCTGACCTCCTACCACACCATGGTATACATTTTCATGTCACACACACACACACACACACACACACACACACACACACACACAACATAGAATGAACAAAAAAAGAGAAAATAAAAAACTCCAACAGTCAGAGGCTAAATCACATAACATTTCATTTTTCTTGCAAAAGTCTACAGCTGCCACCACTGATATTATTCAGTGACTTGTGGTAGCAGAGCCAGGATGATGAAACTTCCTCTTTCTTCCTTCATTTGGACTCACGGGCACAAAATGTCTGTTATGACTCTAGACACTGTATCTATCCAAAGCCAAAAGAAACAAAGAAGGGTCACTAGTATGACACTAGGAGTTTTGCTTAACATGCCCATCCATGTTGAAGGTTAAAGATGAGAAACTCAAGTAATGATCAGAGAATTACCATGCCAATCAAGGCTTGGGTCCCTTCAGTGAGGCAATGTGGAATGGAGGTCAGCTAGGTTACAACATGTCCACAACCCCACTGAATTCTAGGAATCCATTTTATCTGGAAACTTGATAGCTATTCGTGATCATGCCTGAACAGAAGTGATGAAAGGCACATTTGATTCCTTTAAAAATTCATTGAGGGACAGTGATCAGGTGTGGGGAAAGAAAGGAAGGGAGAGGGCTGGGAGTGAAAGGGAGATGGTAGGGAGGGCATCTCAGGTGACTAGACAGAGGCTAGGGACAGGGGAGGATAGGGAAGTCTATGGGGTGACTCTAGCTGCGATTCCTACCAGAGAAGGATATAGAGACTAAAGTGGGCACCTCCTGTAGCCAGGCAGGACTTTTGGTAGAGTAATAAGGACATCAACTCACCCACAACCTTCAACCCAAAATTTGTCCCGCCTACAAGATGTGCAGGGATAAAGATGGAGCCGAGAGTTAGGGAATGGCTAAACAATGATCGGCCCAGCTTGAGACCTACCCTGTGAGAGAGAGCCAACCCCTGACACTATTAATGACACTGTGCTATTCTTGCAGACAGGACCCTAGTCTTCCGAGAGGCTTCATCCAACAGCCAATGGAACCAAACTCAGAAACCCACGGCCAAACATCAGGTGGAGCTCAGGGAGTCTTGTGGAAGAGAGGGGAATAGAAGTAAGCAAGCTGGAGGTGACAAGGACACCACAAGTCCTACATAGTCAGCTAACCTAGGACTATAGGGACTCACAAAGACTGAACCACCAACCAAAGAGCATGCAGGGGCTGGACCTAGGCCCCCTATACATTTACAGCAAATATATGACTTGGTCTTTGTGTGGGTTCCCTAACAAATGGAGCAGGGGTTGTTTCCATCTCTGTTCCCTGCCACTGGATCCCCTTCTCCTACACGGACTGGCTGGTTGGGCCTCAGTGGGAGAATATGTGTCCAGTCTGCTGGGACTATCCCATGGTGGGGAGGAATCCAAGGGGAGCTCCCCTTTCTCTGATGACAAGGAGAGGGGAAAATGGGGGAGGGATTTATGAGAGTGGGACAGGGAGTAGGAGAAGCGGGCTGTGATTGGGATGTAAAGGAAATACTATTTATCTTCATGTGTTGAAATAATTATCATTAGGCATTTCTGAAATGACAGTATATTTATTTAGAGAAACCGAAGCATTCTTTATGCATGCTTCCTGGAATTAAATAAAAATTAATTAATTAATTAGAAATTGAAAAATGTCATTGCTTCTCTCAGAATAGTAAGCTGTTATCTACTGAATTTAGTATTCTAACACCTTTGATGCTTCAGCTACATTTTGCACTGCATTTCAGAAGCCGTGGTGCAGGTATTGGTCAAGTCTTAGTCCTCAGCTTCCAGCATAACCAAGCAGGATACAAATACCTTTTCTACCGAAATAACAAAGGACTCCAGGAAGCATGCATAAAGAATGCTTCGGCTTCTCTAAATAAATATATTATCATTTCAGAAAGACCTAATGATAATTATTTCGACACATGAAGATAAATAGTATTTCCTTTACATTTTGGCCAGTTTGAAACAGGTGCAGAAGAAGAGGGAGGATGTTTTAATTCACCAACTAACCAACTACAGTCGCCTTTGCCTTTAAGAAGAGTGGGTGGTAGGAAACAGAGAGATAGTTCAGTAGATAAAGATGCCTGCTGCCAACCCAATGACCTCATCCCAGTCCCCAGGATACACATGATTGAAGGAGAGAGCTGACTCTAGCAAGTTACCCTTCCGCCTCCACAAATACACTGTGACACCCCTGTACACGCATGCTCATGCACATGCGTGCCCTCCCTCCCTCCTTATCCCTCTCTCACACACAAGATAAATAAGCACGTAATAGAAATTGTTGACAGATGGATCTGTGGGACAGGATCACTCCTCTGCATCCTTCGCCATCCGATGTGACAGTTTTTAAATGAGCTGCAATTGAAGTCTCTCCAAATCGTGAAGGGTATTTCTAGAAACTGCTCCCGATTAGTTTTCAACAGAGCATCACTGCACTCTACTACGTGAGAAAGTGGCATGGAAAAAGTTAGAGTGTATCCATTCAAACTGTAAAAGGAGAAATGAAAGTCTAGTCGACATTTGCGTATGAATAAGATTGTGGGGATTACTTTCTTTTGAGATGAGGTGTCATGGTGCCCAAGCTACCTTAAAATTATTATGTGGGGGTTGGGGATTTAGCTCAGTGGTAGAGCGCTTGCCTAGAAAGCGCAAGGCCCTGGGTTCGGTCCTCAGCTCCGAAAAAAAGAAAGAAAAAAATTATTATTTGGCCAGGGTGGCATTGAATTTGTTATCCCCCTACACTACCTTCTACTACAGGGTCTTGCTTACGTGTTGCTGATGCTGAAGATCAAACCTAAGGCCCCCTGCACGCCCACAATGCACTGTCAGATGTGCTACATTTTTTCATCAATGGTGTCACTAAGATACCACTTTGAAAAATATTAGCAGTTATCATCTGTTTAAATTTTTTAACTTAATCTAAACACCTTTGGATATAAAAAATGGTGAGTGTGAAAATAGGGAGGAGATGTTTAAGTATTTGTTCACTGAACATATAGCTATTTATTTCAGTTTACTTCTCATGGTGATTTTGTTCTTTCAAGTCATATTCTTTAAAAATATACAGAAAAGAGCAAACATCAGACATTTGTTAAATAGTCATGCATTCGTCAACTGGCTTCCACTGGACTTTGGGGGGGAAACATTGAAAAAGCAGCATATAATGAAGTCCTACTGCCTGCAGTTGGAAAAATGTGTTTATTGGCTATGTATGAACCCTTGGCAATTAATTTTGTCATCTGTTTGGGGAGGGGGAACACTCTTATAGAAGAAAGGGGAGGAGGATGGGATAGGGGGCTTATGGACACGAAACTGGGAAAGGGGATAACATTTGAAATGTAAATAAAAATAGCCAATAAAAAATAAATTTACAAAAAATAATGGATCTCATAGGCTCACATATATGCTTAGGGAGTAGCATTAGAAGGTGTGGCCTTGTTGGAGTAGATGTAGTTTAGTTGGGGCAGATGTGGCCTTGTTGGAAGAAGTATGTCCCTGGGGTGAGAGTTTGGGGTTTCAAATGCTCAAGCCAGGCCGAGCGTCTCCCTGCTTCCTGAGTATCTAGATGTAGAATTCTCAGTTCCTTTTCCAGCACCATATCCACTTGGGAACTACCATGGTCCCCACCATGAGGATAATGTACTAGACCTCGGAAACTGTACGCAAGCCCCAATTAAACGCTTTCTGTCATAAGAATTGCCTATTCACAACACTAGAACGCTGACTAAGGCAGAGACTCATTTGAAGCCTGAGGCAGTAGATTTGCTGATGCCATGGTAAAAAGAGAGCCACAGAGCCAGTGAGGCTACAGCAAAATAAAACAAACAAAAACAAACAAACAACAACAACAACAACAAAAACAGCATATAATGAAGCCTTAATGCCTGCAGTTGGATGCTATATTTATTAGCTACGTAGGAACTCTTGACAATTTTGCCATCTGGGTTACCGTCAAGGACCGTAAACATGTAGTTGTTCTAAGGTTCTAGGTTTCTCTAGGTTACTCTCCAAGAAGTTGATCTGGAGCAGTTTGTTGGGGTGGTCTGAGCCCTTACCTCCAGCTCCTACCATTGTCTGCAGTACTGTTCTGGGTCTTACATCCCTTCCATTAATTCTCTGAGCTTTCCTGATATTCTGCTATTGATTCTCCATTCTATTTTAATTTTATGCATTTAACTATATTATTCCAATACAATAAGTTTTCCATGTATTACTCACTTACCCACAGTTATTTATCTCTTATTTACACTTTGACACATTTTCTTTTACAATCTAGTTCCTGTAAAGAGGCATTACAGACTATAAATTGTAGATATAATACCCACTTGTCTAGAAATACTTCAGTATATACATCATATAATCATAGACATTTCCCAACCAAACCACAGTATAATTATAAAAATTGGAAATTTGAACACTGGTAGAACATCAACACAGCCCACTTTTAAATTTTTCTGACAATACCAATGTCTGTTAAAGCTATTTCATTTTCTAATACAGGAGTTAATCTAGAATTGACCACACATTGTCCTTTACTTTAAAAGGGATATTATTTGTCATACCCCCTTACTTTACTAATGCGGAAGGCATCTTAAGCCCTTTTCTTTTTTCCCCTCTTGATTTTACTTTTTCTAAAGAGAGTATAAGAACTTTATTTAATAGGCTGTTTGTTAATTTGAGTGATTCTCAGTATGACATCCAGCTAGTGCATGTGAGGCAGGAAGACCCAGAAGTGATATGCTGCTCTTACAGAACAAAGCATTGAGGAAGATGCAGTATTTAGCCCACATATTGGTTCTTTTGCTTTTAAAAGTAAGTTACTATGTGGTGACTTTCTATTTCTCTAGAGTTTAAAAATCAGGCCGACTATACAATTTCATTGTTAATCAGTCAGCCCCCCCCCCACTGGTTCGACAGTAAGGTGTGTCATTGCTTAAACCTGGCTACTTCCCAACTGAAAAGGTTCAGAATGTCAGACTCTGAACCAAAGGTGACCAGCCAAGAAGTACAATGTACAGTGGAAGTCAGATATATCAGTAAAGTCAATGGATGGGGTAGAGAGATGGGAAGTCAGAGTCCACAAAGTCACTGGTCACTGTGCACCAGTCCAAAAGAAAAACTGTCATAACCTCTGATTTCAGGGCATGGGTTTTGGGCACACTTCCAAGTGTGTTATAAATTGCCAGGGTTATCAAGCTAATGGGCAAACTGGCTCTGAGCCAGTGGGTGTTAGTCATAGGCTCCAGTGGAATGCAAAGTAAGGTGTTCCTGATTCCACTGGGGTCTGGTAAGCCAGCACTATGTCATAGGCCTCACTATTGGCATTACCACATTTTCCCCTTTGTCTAAACCAAGGTTGTGGAAACTGTAAAGAGTGTGCCAGTTCCCTGGCCGTCTGCTAGAAGTTCAGCCTCCAAAGCCAGCAGGATCCGTGTGTAGTGTAAGATTGTGTGTCTCTTACAAGTCCACAGAGGATGCCAGTGGGGCTTCTTCCAACCCTCCTTCGACTTTCAAATCCGTAACTTGGCTAGGAGCGGAAGGCTGGTATTATAAATACCCACCTAATACAAGGGTCAATGTTACTATGAAACCACTCTCTACTTCCCTGTATAGAAGCTTCTTCGAATCAGCTAACTCAGAACTCACCGAATATATATATATATCCCCAACAAAGTACAGTAGTAAGGAAACAGAACAAGACATACATGGCATGTTGCCAAGGCAGAAATGAAGTACCATAGAAGTTAGGCAATGAAAAGTAACTTCATTTAAAAAAAACCCCTAAAACATCACCTTTTGATGGCATTAAGAATGTGTGCGTCCCCCTCCCCCTGCCCAAAGAAGTAGCACCTCTTGGGAGGGGACACATTGGCTTTGGATCTGTGCTCACTTCTTCTCTATGGAAAATTATAGTCTACCTACAAAACATAACAAACCTGGTGACTCAGGATAATTTCCTCTTAGCAAGCACCTCTAAATAGGCCTGTCACAAGCTTCCCATAATACTCACAGATGTTCTAAAACCACAGCTGTTAGAAATGAAGTAACAAGGGCATTCATTACTCACAGGAAATGGGACCTGCTTATTATTAACAATTCACATTTCTTTAAAAAATTCTTTAAAAATCAGGTTCTTTTGTAAAGGCTCTATTTGGGAAAAATAATCAGTACCAATTGTACACACTGCTGTGACAGGCAAATTCAAGCCATGCTTCCAGACGCACTGTATGAAAAGGTTGCCTAGAGATGGGGTAAATTGTTTATTAGGGCTTGTTTTCCACTAAAGGAACAGTATATTTTTTAATTTAATAATTTTACTTGTTTACCTCCCACTCACTGCCCCCCGACCATCCCCTCCCACAGTTCATTCCCTACTTCCCGTTCCCCTTTCTTCTGAGTGTATCCCCCTCCCCCTGCCGACACACACACCCTGGCACTTCAAGTCTCTGCCAGGCTAGGCTCTTAAGGGAAGGTATCTTTACTTCTTGAGAACAAAATGCTGTTTTGCTCCAGCAGAGGGAGCCTTTGAAACAGCCCAAATCAACCGTAAAATGAAGTGATCTTGTCAGAAAGGATTAAGGGTCATTTGTCAAAGACAAACAAAACAGAACAAAACAAAACAAAAAAACAGAAAAATGATTATAGATTATCGGAGGGTGCGTAAAAACTTAATGACTTCAGATAATTGCTACTTGCTTAGTGAACAAACTCTTTTGTCTGGGTTATTTCCATGCACTCATCAACCTCATTAAATGTCAGCATTAAATCACATCCCTGTCTTCTGGAAAAAATGTACCTAGTAAGCAACCATGCTTTAGAGGGGGGTGAAGCACTACCTTTTATCTAAGGTCTCTGAAAACCAATGCTGACATGATTAGTGTTCATGTCAACCCAAGGAGAAAGGCTCCATCTTGATAGTACTAGTTTTGATTTTTTTCATCTTCACTATAGTGGGATAGAACGGCATGTTCTCATCTTTGTCATAATATCAGAGTGTCCCATTGTAGCTACAGCATGTCTGTCTGCTCCTGGCAGTCTCAACCATTGCTCTGATCAAAGGTATGTTAGTGACATGACTGAAATTTGAAAATGCCTTGCATAGCTTCTGGTATATGAAACACATGGGCTTCCACTGAAACAGCTCACAGCCCCATGCCTGAAGCAGAGTTATACACTAAATGATTCATAAACCTACTCATAAAATAAATTCTTATTCTAAACCATTAATTTTTATGATGTGAAATTTGACTAACACAACAGCATTGTGAGCAGCTCCAATATGCAGATTAAATTATGAAGGACTAAGAAAGTGTTGTTCCAACGAAACAGGGAAATTCCCAGGGACACCCAGCAGAGTACATCCTACTGCTTTACTCACCAGAACTGTGTGATATGACTCCCTACGGTGGTGAGAAAAGGATTTGGTATTGTAAACTTCTACTGGAGATGGTAAGATCCATCGCCATCAAAGGGAATGGAGCTAGCTTGCTATGGAGTGTCTAATAGTATCTGCTTGGCCAGTGTTGTCAGGTTCTGGGGTGCATGAACTTTATTTTACTTGTGTGGGTGCCATGTTTTATTGCAAGTATTCAAAAGCAACTCGGAAGTTCCTTCAACCTGGCCTTGGTGAATTCAATATGGTACGGTAGCTTTGTTTGTCCTGAAGAGTTTCTGTATTAGCCACAAGAAGAACATAATGCAGGTAATGATGATGTAAGAAGAACCAAGAGACACAAGGAAGTAACGTCAATCCCTACAGTTTCCCAATGAGGTAGGAAAAAAGGTAAATGCTTAGAAGTCACTAAGTCTTGGGGGTGTTAGTCAAATGTTTAAAAATAATGAACACGAAAAAAAAGAAATAATGAACACGGAGTTGGGGATTTAGCTCAGCGGTAGAGCACTTGCCTAGCAAGCGCAAGGCCCTGGGTTCGGTCCCCAGCTCCGAAACAAAAAATAATAATGAACACGCTATTCTGTAGTTCTCCTGTCTGATGATCAACTGCGCTCTACAAACAAACAGTATAGGCTAATGCCTATTTCCAAACACTCAGAAGGATAGCGAGGTAGCTACCATACCTGAGAGTTCTCCAAAAGGTTTACAAAACATTTCTTCCTTTCCAATACCTTCAGTCTTCCTTGTGAATAATGGTGTAGGTTTTCGCCATATAGAGGCATGTGAAAAAAGACCAAATCTCACACAGGAAAGGGCTTCACACAGAGGTGGTGAACAGAAACTGATCCACACCCTGCCTGGGGGTTCCCCAATGCTCTTAAGTGTGCTGGGGAGGAAGTGCTGGAGAATGGGGTGAAGACCGACTCCCGGGATACCTGATGGAGGTGCTGGTCCTCTAGCATTGCTGTCTGCCTGCTGCTGTAGGCAAATGTAATGGGATTGCTCATTTTACCCCCAAAGTCAGGCCAAAAGATCATTCTAAAAGGAAGCCATGAAATGGAATAGCAAATACCAGAAAGTGATACTCAGTACACATTGGGTCACAGTTGATACCAAACAAATGCACCAGACACTGCGTCCAATGGTTACTAAAGTAAAATTGGCCCTCATTCTTTTCCAACTTAAAGCACGTTCCATAGTATTGTCTTTACAATTATTTAGTAAAATAAAACATGTTAAGCCAGAACAAAAGAGTAATCGTAAATGTGGTATAGAAAAACAAAACAAAACAAAAAAGCCAGATGAATGACCTCATTTGCTTTGGGACCTATATAACAGATTATATTAATAGTTAGATTTTATAAACAAGAGCAAAAAAAATCTAAGGAATAAGTGGAAAATCAACATGCAGTATCACATATAATGGTGTGCAAAAGGCTTAAGACATGTGCAAAGCTTATCTTCGTAATTAGAAATATGCAAATTAAAATGAGATACCATTTTCGATCTAGCAGAGTAGCATAAATTAGGAGGCAAACTGACAGCACGGGGCATTGGTGGGGAGCGGCAACTTTCATATTCTGTTGAGGGAGAAGGCCAACATTTGCTGCCAAATTAATTTGAATGGATTTGGCAACACTGATAAAAAATGACCTTAATAATTGCAATGACTTTTCTTTTTTGCCAATATCCAAATAAGTATCTGCTGTGGTGTGCAGTGTTGTGTGCTAGCATACAAAATATAAACAGTGAAGCAGTCGTTAAACAAAGCACGGTGCGTTGCTGTACAGTGAAGTACTGCTTAGCTAGGTGAGGAATACAGTAGCAGTACATAAGTAGATGTGAAAATTTTCCTAATACATTGTGTCCACTGAATGAACACGCCACATACAATGTGTGTTGTATGCCTGTTCATAGATACTTTTAGAAGGATTCTGGATAGCTTCAGAAGAAGTATGTAAAATTAGTTTCCTTTAGAGACATAGGGATGAAACCCGGAAATGGAGTCTAAAGTGGGAGGAAGATCCATTTTATAACCTTGAACACATCTGGCTTTGTTTGCTTTGTTTGGTTGTTTGTGTTTGTTTTGTCTTACCAAGTGCACGAATGCTTTCAAAAAGAAATCCCAGTTAGTATAAAGGAAGCAATAGGTTGGGCATTAGGCTCACACCTTCAAGCCTAGCACTGGGGTGGTAGAGGATGATGGATCTCTGATTTGAGGCCAGTTTGTTTTACATAGCAAGTTCTAGACCAGCCAAGGCTATACAGTGAGAGGCTATAACAAAAAAAAGTATACTAAACGAATGACTGAACTAGCCAAATAGTGTGCAGCAAACAGAAACAAAACTCTAATATACTATTTCTATTACTGCTAAAAGAAATTAATGCTTTTGAACGAGTAAGTTTTTTCAAACAATAATCTATGATGAGACTGTAGAAGGTTGTATTTTTCAGGCTATCGATTTGATTACTCAGTAGTCAGAGATTGGCCTGCAAACTAATGATAGTTTTTTTTTCAGTTAGTGGAGGAAGTGGGATTATTTACATAGCTTTGAGAATATGGAAAAGATGTTGACTTTATTCTCAAGGCTTATCTTCTATTGGAAAGAGAATGAAAGCTTAATACCCTCATTTAAACCTATTCTATGATTGTTTGGTGGCAATTAAAGTGTTTTCCAAGCACTGAGCCTTGATGAAACATCGATAGAGTAATTTGCAACTGAGTTAAAAAATGCAACCACATTATTCATGTTACCCACAAGTAGAAAGGCTTTCATCAGGGTGGACAAAGAGTACAACACATTTCAGAGAAGACCTGAACTACACGTGGCTGAAGAAACTGCACTCAGTGCAGAAAAGCATTCAGCAAGAGCTACTGCTTCGGGGCTGTGGAGAGCGCTCAAACATGGGGACCAGAGTTCAAATCCCAGTACCCCACTGAAAACAAAACTTGAGTGTGAGCACGCCTGCATGTAATTCTAGTGCTAGGGCTACCAAAACAGGGAAATTCACGGAGCTCGCTGGCTTTTATATTCCTGAAAGGAGCTAAGAAGCAGTCCAGTTGATGGGATATGACCATAATCCCTTATAGGAATGTCTAATTATGCCTAGGACAACATGGGTTTTTTGTAGTTGTTGTTTGTTTGTTTGTTTGTTTGTTTGTTTGTTTTTGAGACAAGGCCTCACTGTGTAGCTCTGGCTGGTCTGGTGCTCTCTATGTAGGCCAGACTAACCTCGGATTCATAGAGACCTGTCTACCTCTGCCTCCAGAAGTCATGTGTGACCAATCCCACCTAAAACATTGGAATTTAATCTTATGCAGTTCAGAATGCGTTCTGTGCAATTGGATGAAGGACAGACTGGAGGCTTCACACAGGATTTGTAACATAAACTGTGCCTAAATGTCCATGTAGGCAAAAGCCTGTTGGTAAGGTCACTGGCAAACTCGAGGAAGCAGACACCAGGGTAACAGCATCCTCTGCTGTAAAGAAAGGAGAGAGTGTTCTGGTTGAATGAAGAAACTTCTAGTTGGCAGCAGGCTTAGAAGGCAGGAGGAAGTGTAAGACTAGTGTGTTAGCTTATAAAATTGTGCTTCCCAGATAAGAACATAAAATCAATAGAGGGAGAAGAGGACCTGGAAACTCTAATGAGTAAATACTTGGGAAATAATAGATGGATATTCTTACTAAAAAAAAATATTGGTCTTCTTGGAGCAGTGAGAGTCTTCAAGAGCTACACGGGACAGGAGAAATGACTCGGGGTTTGGGTTGCTCTTCCAAAGGAGCCGGGATGGATTTCTACAACTCACTTTGTGGCTAACAACCATCTGTAACTTCAGATCCAGGGAATCTGATGCCCTCTTCTGACAACTGTGGGTACTGCATGCATGTGGAACAGACGTACATGCAGCAAAACACCCACATACATAAAGCATAGCCCCAAACTGCAGATGCCAGGGAAATGAGTAAAGGACCAGTGCTGTGGTGGGGAAGCGGTGCAGAATGGACTAACAGGGCACAAGGAATCTGATGGGGGATGGGACAAATGGGAGAATCTCACACTAGACAGGGTTGGGAGATAAAGTAAATAAAGATACAGAAGGAGAAAGTAAAATAACCATAAGGATTTCCAGAAAACAATACATAGGGATCATATAATTAAGTATCTATTATGAAGTACTATATGGTGTACATAATTCTGTCTATAAATATACATTATAAATAAAATTGTCTGGATTACCAATACTCCCTCCAAGATTCAAAGACCATCCCTAACATGGTTGCTCTCTGCCACTGGCCCGCTCACCAGCTGTAAAAAATGGTGAAAGAAAGCACTTACTATGGTGTTTTGGGGGTCAAACCTAATGACACCCAGGAAGAACTGAAAGGGGTATTTAGACCCTGATAAGAATCCAAATGAAGGAGAAAAGTTTAAACAGGTTTCTCAATGTTATGAAGTTCTTGCTGATTCCAAAAAAGAGAATTATGTGACAAAGGAGGCAAGCAGGCAATTAAAGAGGGTGGAGCAGGTGGTGGTTTTGGTTTGCCCATGGATATCTTTGATGTTTTTTGGAGGGGGGGGAGGAGGAGGAAGAAGAAGAGGAGGAAGAAGAGAAGGAGGAGGAGGAGGAGAGGGCAGAGAGAAAGGAGAGGTAAAAATGTTCTGCATCAGCTCTCAGTGACCTTAGAAGACTTATATAATGGTGCAACAAGAAAACTGGTTTTGTAAAAGAATGTGATTTGTGACAAGTGTGAAGGCCTAGGTGGTAAGAAAGGAGCAGGAGAGTGTTGTCCCAACTGCTGGGGAATGGGCATGCAGATCAGGATTCATCAGACTGGACCAGGAATGGTTCAGCAAATTCAGTCAGTGTGCATGGAGTGCCAGGGTCATGGAGAACGCATCAGTCCTAAAGACCGATATAAAAGCTGCAATGGAAGAAAGACAGTTGGAGAGAAGAAAATTTTAGCAGTTCATTGATAAAGGCATGAAAGATGATCAGAAGATAACATCCCGCGGTGAAGGAGACCAAGAGCCATGACTGGAGCCAGGAGATAAGGAGATATTATCATTGTGTTAGATCAGAAAGATCACGCTGTTTTTACAAGGTGAGGAGAAGACCTTTTCATGTGTGTGGACATACAGCTGGTTGAAGCATTGTGAGGCTTCAAAAAGCCAATATCTACTCTTGACAACCGAACCATAGTCATCACCTCTCACCCAAGTCAGATTGTCAAGCACAGGGATATAAACTGTGTGCTAAATGAAGGTATGCCAATATACCATTGGCCATATGAAAAGGGATGTCTAATCATTGAGTTTAAGGTAAACTTTCCTGGAAATGGCTTTCTCTCTCCTGATAAACTCTCTCTGCTGGAAAATTCCTTCCTGAAAGGAAAGAAGTGGAAGAGACGATGAAATGCATCAGGTAGAATTGGTGGATTTTAATCCAAATTAGGAAAGACGGCGTCATTGTAATGGAGAAGCATATGAGGATGATGGCCGTCACCCCAGAGGTAGCATTCAGTGTCAGACCTCTTAATGGGCCAGTCATTCTTTGACATTCTGTACGCAGCAGTGGATGTGAGCAGGACTGTAATCAGAATATGCTCACTACTTGGCTGTTGTATTTGTTTTAATATTCAACTATAGTCGTGTTTTTAAATGTCAAATGAAGAATAAACACAAACGTAAAAGCTGTGACAGAACCCTACCATGAACACTACCCCAGCCCCAGCCCTGCTAGGCACTTCCTGTGAACTCACAGGCTACTTTGGCCAGAGAAGCAGAAAAACTAACTGCAATCCTTCACCTGTCCCTCCTCTCCTCCAAATTCAGTTGCCCAATCCCGTCCCCAGCTCTGAAGCAGATCAACGCTGCAGCTCCCCCTGTCTTCCCTACCTCTGTGTCCAGTGGATCCCACAGACCTTTCCTTCCAACCTTTCCTCACCTCTATTCACCCCTATTGTCTCAGCCCAGCTCCAGTAGGAATTCCCTGGGAACCCGCCATCCAAGCACCTCAAGTGGTTACTGAATATCAAATGGTCAGTCCTGAAAACATACATTCAAGTATCACTGTACAGACTCTTTGTGTGTGTGTGTGTGTGTGTGTGTGTGTGTGTGTCTGTGTCTGTGTGTGTCTGTGTGTGTGTGACAACAATTAATGTCAAAATAATCCTAAACCTGAAAGGAGCATGAAAGCATCATAAATTCTCTATTACGAGGACTTGAGTTGCTTCTCCGCTAGAGTTCTTCTCATTATATACATATTTGAAACCTTGTTTTCTCTATAAGAATTAGAATTCCAGAAAATGCCAAACTGGGATGGTAATTTTGTGCTCTGGGAACTCTTGAGGAAAAGGGAAGCTGAGAACTAAGGGATTAAATAGATGGTAAAGAGGAGGAAGGGTGTGATAAATGGGATCTTGGGAGAGACTTCTGGGAGTCACGTGACAGGAGCTGCACGTGGGTAGTTTGCCCAAGCTGTAGAAGCTGGGACAAGAGGGCACTGCTATTAAGTACAAAGAAGCAGGGACTGGGCTGAGTCAAAATTAGAATAGTAATTTTTTTTAATCTCAAGATTGAGCATGTCTTCCTGACCTTGGGATACACGGTTCATGAAGGTGGAGTCAGGGTCAACTATTTTATGCCATGAAATGAAAAAGCATTTAGATGCAAGGCCAGACATAGACCACAGTTACCATTTAATCCATTAATAATTGCCACAACAAAGCAAACGGTTTAATTAAAATAGTGTGGAAAGACATACTTTTTCAGCGAGCTGAAGGAAATTGGAAAAAAGATCATTATTAATTTAAGGTGGCAAAATGTTATCAATATTCCATTTAATGCTGCTTTTAATGTTCTAATTCCGTAAATGAGAAAGTAATCGTAATGGGTTGCCATTGATCCACCAACACTTATTTCCACCATAAAGGTGACCTTCAACTAAAATTTTCCTTAGCAAAGGAGTTTTCTGGAACATAATACATGTGGGCACAGAATGCTAACAGAGTCAGTGTCCTTCAGAAGCAACAAAACCTCTTGAATTCACATGCAATGGTCAAGCAACAGTTCCTATGTGCTCTGCAGGTGCTGTGTCCTATTCTGTGCTGTCTGAAAAGATAATCACAGATGGTGCATGATGTGAAGACTTGAAAAATGGGACAACAGAGGAAAGGTCGTTCGGATAGAATAGGCTTCCCAAGGAGCGAGATAATGGCAGGAAGACATGAAGCCTGAGTCTTCAGAGATCCAAAACCAGCATGGCACAGTGTTGGAAAAAAATGAAAATTTATATTAAGGGGTTTTTAATGTATGAATGTTATATCTGCATGTATGCCTGCCTGCATGCCAGAAGAGGACATCAGATCCCATTAGAGATCGTTGTGAGCCCCCATGTGGTTACTGGGAATTGAACTCAGGACCTCTGGTAGAGCAGTCAATCTTAACCAGAACCATCTCTCCAGCCCAGTATTAAGGATTTCTTGGATATAAGTTAGACAAGGTATCACTATGTCAGAAGCAAGACTACTTTGTAGAGATCTGTGTAGGAAAGTTGTAAGCTGAGAATATACTGATGGTTCCCCAGCCTTTTGTGTTATTTCTGGGGTTGTATTAATAAGGAGCAAGTGGAAAATGATCCTGGCTACAGTCTCATTAAATTTTATTCTATTTTTATGTATATGGATGCTTGTCTTCATGTAAGCTTATGTATAGCTTTTGGGTCTAGTGCCCACAGAGGCCACGAGAGGCCTTCAGATCTCCTGGAACTGGCTGTAAGCTGCCTTGTCGGTGCGGGGAATTGAATCTGGGTCCTTTCAGAAAGCAGCTAGTGCTCTTAACTTCGGCATCATCTTTCTAGCCCTTGGAAACAGTGCGTTATTACTCAGTACAAAAATCTCCTCTTCTAGATGGAAAGGAGTAAGGAAATTAGCTGACCCCTCAGTCTAGGCCCTGATCTCATGGTTAACACTACAACATTGACCATATTTTTAATTCTGCACAGCTTTGGGAACTAAGAGAGCCACAGAAGTGCTGGAATTCTTGGCTCTAGAAGTATATGATACAAGGAAAATTTTGTATTGAAGGGCTGTGCTAATACAGATCCCATTTAATTTACATCTTTGTTACGTCTCAGCAAATTGGCCCAGAATGTAAAACCACATGGACAGAGGAATGGGTTCCTATTTCCCCAAAACCAAGGAGAAGTCAGTATTTGAATTTCGTTGGTTTAGGAAAGATTTCATCAGCTAGGAGCCAAGTGCTGCCAAGTGCCTTTCTAGGTCCAAGACCCAAGACTTGAAAACTACCTTTTCCACACCTTGACCATTCATTTACTACAGACCGCTATGTTCTTTAGCTTCCCCTAGAGGCCAGTTGGGTCTTATAAAGGCATAGTTTATATTACTGCTTAACATGTCAAGAATGCCGAGCACCTCAGGCATGGCGGACAAGTCTGAGAGAAGCCATGTCACATGAGGCTGTTTATTGGCCTTTTGGGGGTTTCCTTGGTTTCTTCACAAACATGCTTCAGAACTCTCCCTGGGTAAGTCTTGAAGGAAGAATACATTTGGGCAAAAGATTAAGAGGGAAAATCATGTTAGTCAGGAGTGAGCAACTGCTGTCATGCTTCTGTGACAATGGGGATTCTGAGTTAAGAGAGGAAACTTCTCTAGAGGAGAGATGAGTGGAGGCCGTTGATAGGTGGAGATAACAAGGAAAGGGGGTGATGGAAGCCAGGGTCTGACCATACAGAGCTGAATGGGGATTCTTTGGAGCTGCCTTTCATTTCTGGGGAAAATGGGATCAGAAGCAGTTTCCATGGTGAGCAGTCCTCCTTCCTGACAACAGAACTGCATATGAGACAGGGAAGCCTGCAGACTTCTTTTCCCTTCTGTAATCAGGAACAGATCATGGCATTAAAACAGAATGTCCAATTAGCAGCTTTCAAAGTTTTCTGCTAAGATTCCTGCATTAGGATCGTATGACCTCAAAACAAATCGGCTCAGTTAGATTTAAAGCCCATGCGTGTCTGTAAATGTCCCGATCTCCCTTGGATGGTGGCTTTTCATTTTTATTTTCTTTCTTCTGTCCACATTTACTGTTTCTATCTTCCTTTGCTATGACCTAGTGGGGCAGCCATAGGCATCTCACTCTACTTCTGACTACCCTGTGCTTTCAATTCCTTTGTAAACTGAGCTTCAACCTGTGATTCCAAATGAATAAAAGGTTCCAACGAATTAATTTGAGGTTACCTTATTTTTGCAGTTTTAGGGAGCAGACCTGAGGACTTGGCACGTGCTAAATAGTATTCCCAAGCTGAGTGAGTCAGTGAGTGAGTGAGTGAGTGAGTGAGTGAGTGAGTGAGTGCAGATACTGATGTGCAAACCAGAGTTATTATTTCTAGCATTAATAAATGAAAGAGACCTGTACTTGACTGACAGAAGCTTTCACCCTTGGTTTCTGTTGGATGGAGTCACGTGTTTTATGGGTCACATATTTTATATTACACACTTCATTCCCTCTATTTCTCTGAGCCAAGAAGTGCATCTTGAAATAATCAAATAAGTAAATCGATTTCCTCCCAGGCAAAGGCTCTGACACTTATTTGTGTTATTTGGTTGCAAATCATTATCCTGCATGGTGCAAGTGAGTAAAGATTCCTTCCTGGAACATTAATGGACGACGTACTGTCAGGAACATGAAGTTTGATTCTTTTTTATTAATATATTTATTTATTCACTTCACATCCCAATAGAATTTTTATTCTTATGTTGAAGGGTCTTTTTCTTGAAAGGCCCCTCATGAGGGAAAATTGTGGTCTGAGGACACAATTGTGGGAGTGTAGCCCTAAACTGCATACATCATACAAGCCTAATGAATGTGAGTCTAGGCTACTGACCGAAATATTTGCCTTCATCCTGAAATGGAAAATAATCACTCTTTGCCAATGACCAAACCTTAAGTAGTGGCAGTATCTGTGAACAAATATATTGCTTCTGTATCTGCTGGGACTGCTCGGAAGATTTAACAAGAAATATCCATAGCATCAGGGTACTTTAAAAGTGCTACTTTTTCTAAAGTGAAGGCAGTAGTAAAAAGACCCGCAGAGTAATACTGTCAATAATGGAGTAATACTGTCAATAACAGAGTAATGCTGTCAATAATGGAGTAATGCTGTCAATAATGGAGTAATGCTGTCAATAACGGAGTAATGCTGTCAAAAATGGAGTAATACTGTCAATAACAGAGTAATGCTGTCAATAATGGAGTAATACTGTCAATAACAGAGTAATACTGTCAATAACGGATTAATACTGTCAATTACGGAGTAACACTGTCAATAATGGAGCAATACTGTCAATAATGGAGTAATACTATCAATAAAACTTGCTGAGCTATGTCCTTTTGATTCTTGGCTAATAACATGGATCAAACAACGTGTTTAAACCATTAGAAGAAACTGTGACAAAGGTAATGGCTGATACTAAATTTATTTCCAAGGTTAGAGGAGTCAAGATGAAAGAGTACACCATATTGCTTGGATTTCATTAATTTCTTTTCAACTTTTCAATATACAGTGCTAGACTATTGGCCCCAATACTAAATGACAGTTGAATTATTCATTTAACAGTCAATTACAAGGCCCAAAATCATAGTTGTTAAGTAATCACGTTTGAGCTGCAATTAGAAGAATCCTAAGTATAGATCACTGTATTTTCTGCAGGAAGCTAGAGAAAGTATTGTCTTCATTGAGCCACACAGTATTCACCAGAAAATGGGGATGATGTAAAAAGGGGTTCACAAATCTGCAGCTGCAGCAGCACCATCTACATACTAGATAGGATGTTGGATAGCCCAGGATGTTGAATGTCTAACAGGATGTCTAACAGGCTAAGTGCTACTGAGAGAAGTAGATGATTTACTATATTGATACCTATACAAAGCTTAGAACAGGGCATAACACTCAAACGTATTCATTCAGAGTGTAGCCGTTCCAGCGAGGACTGACTGGAGTTGCAACCATGGAAAATAAATGTCAAAAGCAGAAAGTATTAAATAAAATCTGGGTGTGCTGTCTTAAGCCTGTAATCCAGTGACTGAGAAAGAGAAGGATTGGGAGTTGAAGGCTAACATCCAGTGCACAAGACCATTGTCTTCAGAACAGACAAGGAACACTGGCTTGCAGTGGACAGAATATCATTGAGTGCTGCCAGGTAGATGGTTTTAAAAAAAAGAGTACACATAGTTGGGTGGGTGGAGAAGGGTAAGTGGATCTAAGAGAAACTGGGAGAAGGAAGCAAGTTGAATACGATCGAAAAACATTGTACTAAATACTCAGAGAACTAGTAAGAATGAATAAAGAAAGAAAAGGAAGGGAAGAAGGAAGCGGAAAGAAAGGAAAGCCAGCTACAATAGCAGATGCCTGTGATGTAAGTAAGCACTCTGGAAAGGAGGCTTGGGCAAGGAGGTAACAATTGTGAGGCCAGCCTGGGCTAAATCCTGGAGATCCTATCTCAAAACAAAGCAACACAAAACACCATAAAACAACAGATTCTTACCTTAGAGCATTTCTACTTGGACCTCATTCTGCTTCCATGTGGTCCCCATTGGAAAAAGGGAAAGCCACCATAGTCTCCTAAGTACCCACTGAGACAGTCAGTCAAGGCTTCTCTACCAAGAGCCTGGAGCTTAGATTACAACTCACCAGTCACAGTTTTAACTAATGCTGCCCTAGACATCCCAGAAAGACAAATATGTTGGAATATAAAACCACATTCCTTAACTCTATTTTAATACACATCTCATATAAATTACTGTCTGAGACTGATAAAGCTGACAGCATTGAAAAGAGTCCCATCTGGCAAGCTGTGTGGAAACAAATTGATTCTGCCTGATGGGGGTGAGGGGTTACCAGAGTCCTACATGTCTGCACAATTTCCTCGGATAATGTGGGTCACACAACAGCTCTCTAATTTGGCTACCCATTAGAATTGCTAGAGAGCTTTTCAAAAATACTGATAAGTGGGTACTACTCCAAAAGATAGCAATTTAACCGTTTCAGACTAGGGCCTAGGCATGAGAATTTTTCAAGTTTCCCACATGATTATACTGTGTAGCCATGATTGAGAACTACGGCTATAAAACACAGTAGGCCCAGAGGAGATGCACACTAAGTTTTAGTGGGTAAGTGACTAAATGCCAAACTTTGACTTAGTGATGAAGTGAAAGAAGTTAGCATAAAACGAGCAAGAACCAAGGGCAGCAAAAGTACAACAATGCCAAGCAACCAGAGCTTCCAGGGACTAAGCCACTAACTAAAGACTATACATGGACTGACCCTGGACTCTGACCCCATAGGTAGCAATGAATATCCTAGTAAGAGCACCAGTGGAAGGGGAAGCCCTGGGTCCTGCTAAGACTGAACCCCCAGTGAACTAGTCTATGGGGGGAGGGCGGCAATGGGGGGAGGGTTGGGAGGGGAACACCCATAAGGAAGGGGAGGGGGGAGGGGGATGTTTGCCCGGAAACCAGGAAAGGGAATAACACTCGAAATGTATATAAGAAATACTCAAGTTAATAAAAAAAAAAAAGAACCAAGGGCAGAAGAGGGATTGGAGAAAAGGGGTTCAGATGGAGGATCACGTGGGCAAATATTTGGCTTTTATGTCCTGAGATGAACCGGAATGAATGTAGGGTTTTCCTACCACCAGTACCCTAGTAGTTTTATAAAGTTCTGGACAACATCACAGTGTTGGTATCAAGAACTGGCTTCAGGGTTGGTTGCAGATCGCCCCTGAACCCAGCAATGAAGATGACATCACACATAGGTGACAGGAACCGGCACAGCTGTTGCCATGGCAATGGCCATACATTCCCAGTGTCCATTTACTTTCCCTCCCACCTTTACCAATGAGTAGTTACATCACAGCCTAAATAAAAGTCAGAGCCTTCCTGACCTTCGCCCCTCCTTTTTCTCTCTCTTTTCCCCCTTTGTCTCCATCGCCCCCTTTTGTCCCCTTACCCCAAAATAAACCTCTCTCCCATGGAACTGCATTGGCCTGATCTGGTGTGTCCGGACTGGAGTCATGATTCTATCACAACACACAAGGCCAAGGACAAATTAAAAATGCTATATGAGAAAAAGGGAAAGCTACAGAAATGCAAAGCTGACAAAATGAAGTATCAAAAAAAATCCACCACATAATACAGTTGCCATCAAATCGATCTCAAAATTCATTCACCATAAGAGCAAAACCTGAGTCTAGTCTACATATTAGTGGAGTGGACTGAATGAATGCATAGCGTTCACCCAGTGAGATTACAGGGAGTAAAAAGGCGCGAACTTCTACAGCTTAGAGCACGATGAACTTCCCTGACACAGTGTTCGCAAGGCTAAGACACATGAGCATGAGAAACACAAATCAACTTAAATGAAAATTGAAGAGTTGGAAAAGTGAGTGAAAAGTAGGTGCAGTTTGGATGAGTGGGTGTCTTTGGGAGAGGTCCTGACCCGGAAGCACATGAAGGAGCTTGCTGATTGGGGCGGGTTCCAATGCATACACATACCACAACACTCAGTGAATCAAACTATTTAAGATAAGTGGGCTTCTGGTAATGATCCTCTGTTCTGCTTGCAGACAGGAGCCTAGCATAACTGTTCTCTGAGAGACTCTACCCAGAAGCTGACTGAAACAGATGCAGAGACCCACAGCTAAACATTGGGTGGAGGTCAGGGAACCTTATGGAAGAGTTGGGGGAAGGATTAAAGTCCCTCGAGGGGATAGGGACCCCACAAGAAGAGCAACAGAGTCAATTAAACTGGACAAGTTGGTTCTCTCAGTGACTGTTCCACCAACCAAAGAACATACACAGGCTGGGCATAGGCCCTCTGCACATATGTAGCAGACATGCAGCTCAGTCTCCATGTAGCTCCCCCAAAAAACTAGAGTGGAGGCTCTCCCCTAAAGCTGTTGCCTGTCTGTGGTATCTGTTCCCCAACAGGGTTGCCTTGTCTGGCCTCAGTAGGAGAGGATTACCTAATCCTGCAGAGACTTGACCCACCGCACCATGGTGGGGAAATATGCAGGGGGTGCCACAATCTCCTCCAATGGGAAGGGGAGAGGGAGTGGGGGAGGACTCTGTGAAGGAATGAGGAGGGGGCAGCATTTGGGATGTAAATAGATTAATAAGTGTGCTTTACCATACGCAGGGTATACAGCAATAAAAAAGAAAACTGACTTTCTAATTTTTAAAATTTATTGTATATTATGTATTGATTTTGATGTATATGAATGTTCTGCATACATGGACATCTGAGCACCACATGGGTTCTGGGTGACTACAGAGCCCAGAAGAGGGTACTGGATTCCCTGGGAATGGACTTACAGATGGTTCTGAGCTGCCATTGGGTGTCAGGAGCGAAACTCGCCGAGTCTCTCCAGCCTCTCTTATTTGCCATGATTATGACTCATCCCATAAATCCTAAGAGCTTACTCTGAGACCGTTGGTGTTGTGGTTGTAGGACACAGCAGTTTCCTAAAGGGACAGAGCCTCTGTCCTCCTAACTCTTGCGTTGTATTATAGAAGATAGACTATAGGACTGAAGCAAATGGATGTCCCATGAGGTCAGGAAAATAAGTGCCACAAAGCAAAGTAGCATGAGGCGTACTGAGTTCGTGGGGGGCATGGTGTGTATTTTATATGGCATGTTCAGAGAAAGCCTTTTTGACAGCACGTTCATTCAGAAAGTTAATATCTCAGGTTTCCAACCTACAAAAGATTAGAAGCATCACCTTGTATGAAAAATGTCAATGTCACCTGAAGTCAGAAAAGGTCAGGAGTACCAGCTGACAACAAGTGTAGGCAGCTACGTGAGCTACAGTCTAGCAGACTGAGACACTTAAGGGGTCAAGCACTTGAATACTCTTTAGAGCATCCTGTGATAAAACTAAAAACCTGTCCTGCTATCTCTTTTATATCTTATCGAATTTTCTTGGTCTCTGGTGAATTTGATAGTGAGCCTCACAAATACAGGGGTGTGGTCCTTTTAATTTTCTCAAATACTCAGCACTACCAGAATGAGAAGACCTAGAGAAGCAGTGAATAAACCTTTACTATCTACATGGCTATCTGATGACACCAGACATTGATAGATGATCATTTCCTTAACTGTCTGCTGAACAATACAGGACCATGCAGAGTTAAGGATGAATAACACACCTATTTTTCTCTTTTCACATTGAGTATTTAAAACAAGAAGAGAGCCTCATTTATCTAGAGAACTCTCTTACAGTAAACTACTCTCAACCATGCTGGAGACATGAGGTACAGCTACATGAACTGATTCTGCCTTGATTACATCTGAGCTATTTCCCTCCTATTCCATCCAGAGAAGCACTGTTTAAACTGTGTGATTTTCTTCCTAGTTTTCATTGTCAACTTGACACAACCTAGCATCATCTTGAAAAAAGGAAGCCTCAATTGAAGAATAACCTTCCATGAGACTGGCCTGTGGGTGGGTCTCTATGGAATTTTCTTGATTATTTATTAAGGCAGGAGGGCCCAGACTACTATGGGTAGTATCACTGGTAAGCAGTTAGTCTGGAGCTATACAAGAAATCTAGCTGAGCATGAGTCAACGATGGAGCCAGCAATCAGCGCTCCTTTATGGTTCCTGCAGAAAGAGGAGAGGTTAGCCATCCTGCTGAATCCTACCCATACTGAGCAAATTTGCACTTTTGAGCAAATTAAATGTTTGTTGTTATTTTGAACCGTTAAATTTTGGAGTCATTTTCAAAATACAGCTACAGATAATAAATATACTTGGTTCCCGGGGAACAGGAAGCAGACTTCAAAGTTTTTATCGACCCTTTAAGACACAGTGCATTTTCTCAGTTTGCAAAGACTGTAATGTCAAGTCTTCTCCTGTATCTCCATGTTTTACTCTCTCTCTAATTCTACTACACCAATGGGGAGAATTTCCTGAGTCACCAACAGCAAGAGCTTTCAGGTGACTGTAAGTATTTGCTAACTTGTAATGCTCTTTCTAAGCCATCTACCCTGGTTTCCTTGGAAACTTAATTTTTATGGATTCCCACGCTTCTCTCTGAAAAACAAATTTTATTACAATAGAGACAAAGCTTTAGGTACTTGAGGCAAACTTGGTCAATCTTGGGGTGACGTTTCCTTTATCAACCACGGATAATTAACAAAGCGGCTCCTTTTATGTGCTTCTCTTTCGATACATTATAATAGAAATCCATTAATAGTCCACAATAACATTCAGCAAACCCTTTCCCATTTTGCAACTTCTTTGTCCTTCCCAGCTATTAAAACAATCTTTCACACTTCCATGTTTTCTCAAGTCCCAGAATCCATCTGTGTTGTTTTTGTCCTCTTCTCTATTGCGTCTTCTCTCCTCACATAACCATGAATTAGTCTCTATGTCAACAAGAATACATTTTGTTTCTTTGGGACGGTGAAAGGGGCCATAAAGTGGGATTTCAGCAAGAAAATATGGGTCTACCCAATGATTGTACCCAACTGGATAGACAGAAGCCCCAGAGGCCTCAACCCCACACAAAGAACTATAGGCAACTAAGGAAACCTGAGAGCAGGAGAGGTGGTCTTCCCCAGCGAAGAACACACCAATTGTTTTTCTGGTGCCAAAGAGTTAGTCCTGAAAACATACATACAGGTAACATTAGACAGACTGAATAGGTTATATTTAGGAATATGTAACTGTGTGTATGTTTACAGATGCATAAATGCATTCATTAACAATTATTTAGAAAGAAGACCATGAATTTGAGGGAGGTCTTTGGGTATATGGAAGGGTTTGGAGGGAGGAAAGGGAGAAATGTTGTAATTAAATTATAAAACTTAAAAACAGAGAATGCATAAAAGAACATATAAGCCTATATTTAGAAGGTAAAAAAATGCTGGAGAGAGGTGGAGGGGACAAATGTTGCTATAGTTTGAATGTGAAGTGTTCACCGTCACCCCAAAGTTTTATCCCTAAAAAGTTTGACTGTGAGCCAAATTACTTTGGGAAGAAATTGAATCATGAGTTCTCTGATCCAATCAATGAACTCATTCACTCAATAGTGACAGGTTCTGGAAACTATAGGACGTCAGGACTATGAAAGGAATGGGTTTCTAGGGCGCCTTTGCAGATTACATCTTCTCTCAGGCCTTTGTGTCAGTCTGACTCTGCTTCCAGGCTGCTATGAGCTGAGCTACTTTATTTCAGGACATAGATGTGTCTATCATCGCAATATCCCATGCATGGGCCCTGAAGTAATAGAGTTAAGCAACTACGAACAGAAAGTCCTATGAGCTAAATGACACCCTTTCTGCGCTCAACCGCTTTCTCAGGTACTTTGCCACAGGGATCAAAAGTCTTGACTAACACAGCTGTTATCATTTTATCTCTAGTCCATATTTCATCTGCACTGGCTGGTTTCAGGTCAACTTTACACAAGCTAGAGTCATTTGGGAAGAGGAGACCACAGTTGCAAAAATGCCTGCACCAGACTGGCTGGTGGGCAAGCCAGTAGAGCATTTATTTTTACTGATGTTCGAATTGGGAGGAACCAGCTCTGTGGGTGCTGCCACTCCTGACCTGGTATTTATCAGGTCCTGGGTGCTGTAAGAAAGCAGGCTGAACAGGAAAGCCATGGAGAACAATTCAGTAAGTAGCCCTGTTCCATGACCTTGCATCACTTCCTGCCTCCAAGTCTTACCTTGAGCTTTGGTGTTGACTTCCTAGAAGAGGGACTATAAACTGTAAAATCTAATGAATCATCTCCTCTTCAAGTTGATTTTAGTTGTGGCGTTTTAGCACAGCAATGCATGATGTGTTACTTACACTCCACTGGAAGAGTTCGGTGTTCAAATATAATTCTATTATCAGGGAACTTTCCCATTCTGTAGTTAGTATCCAGGAAGAGTGGAAGACTGTTGCGGACAACTAATTTGTTAAGTGGCAGTGACAAACACAGTTTCAGAAAATTACATTTTTATTTTAAGTGGAATTTCTGCTGTCAACTCATTTGCCCATTTCCCTTTTTTATATGTTAATGTGCAAATTCAAAATGAAAAAAGAATTAACCTCCGGGTAAAGATTTGGACTCTAAACAACTATATACAACCACTCATCACTTTATATCATAAAGAATTTCTTAGGTGTGGATTTCTCCTCATTGGCATTAATTTGCCAAGGTCTTTTCTCAAGGATTTCCTTGGTGGGGGATGGTTTAGAAATATAAAAGAAATTTGTGGGAGCTGGAGAGATGGTGCAGTGGCTTACAGCACTTGCTTCCAGAGGACTCAGGCTTGATTTCCAACACCCACCTGGTGACTGGCCCTTAAGTCCAGTTCTAGGGGCGCCAGTGCCCTCTACTGACCTCTGTGGGCACCATGCATGGATGTGGTACACATACATATAAATACAAAATACATTCAAACATAGCACACACACACACACACACACACACACACACACACGAAGTAGGTCTAACAAAGAAATTTGTGAGACCTCACCCATAGTAGTAATTAAACAAGTCTCATGTACCAGTAGACTCTTCCAGTCTCTCAGTACTAAGGTGTCCAGGACTTCCTCCACTCCATCTATCCATCCATCCATCCATCCATCCATCCATCCATCCATCCATCCATTCATCCATTCACCAATCCACTCATGCAACACACTACCATTTTCTGTTACCCTACAAGAAATTCCACAGCCAATTCTGTTTCCTTGCTGTCCTCTCTACATTCAACTAGACTAATTGTTCCTAGCACTTGGGAAATATATAAAAACCTAAATCCTCTGGCCCTATCCCACACATTTGGAAACAGGAACTATAGTATAGAACCAGGCAGTCTATATTAAGACTTCAGGTGACTTGAATGTCTGCTGGGTTGTGAAAACCATTGCCTTAGAATGTAAAAATGAACCAAAGTGATATAGTGACCTAAAATGCAAAAGACCATGAGTTTACTTCTGTGCTCTCCTAATAGTTTACTGTACCAAATTCAAATAACTTCTTGGACCCAGTTATTTTAACTAATAAATGAAGGACTTGGGCTGAAGTACACATTGCAAAAAGCCATAAAATCACCACATCCAAGAGCTCCAGCTGAGTACTGTAATATTCTGATATGTGATTCTATTTGGGGGGTTATTGTTACATAAAGTCTCGTGTAGCTCAGGTGGACTTTCAACTCTCTCTGTATCTGACTCTGGCTTTAAACTCCTCTGCCTCCTCTCCTCCTAAACATTTGTATTACAGGAACTGCACTGGCTGGTTCCGTGTGTCAACTTGACAGGAGCTGGGGTTATCACAGAGAAAAGAGTTTCCCTTAAAGAAATGCCTCCATGAGACCCAGCTGTAAGGCATTTTTCTCAATTAATGATCAAGGGGGAGGACCCAGCCCATTGTGGGTGGTGCCGTCCCTGGGCTGGTAGTCCTGGGTTCTATAAGAGAGCAAGCTGAGCAAGCCAGGGGAAGCAAGCCAGTAAGAAACATCCCTCCATGGCATCTGCATCAGCTCCTGCTTCCTGACCCGCTTGAGTTCCTGTCCTGACTTCCTTTAGTGATGAACAGAATGTGGAAGTGTAAGCTGAATAAACCCTTTCCTCCCCAACTTGCTTCTTGTTCATGGTGTTTGTACAAGAATAGGAACCCTGACTAAGACAAGTATAAATCACAATACCTAGCTCATCTCCATTGTTTTTTAATGTTTCAAGAAAGGCTAACCCAAACTTCTCCAAATGACTACCTCAAATAACTAGAAGCTGTATTTAAAACATTTCTCTTTGGGTAGTGTCATAGTCCCTAGAAGCTCTGGTTGGCTGGCACTGTTGTTGATATGGGGTCTAGAGCCCCTTCAAGCTCTTCCAGTCCTTTCTCTGATTCCTTCAACGGGGGTCCCGTTCTCAGTTCAGTGGTTTGCTGCTGGCATTTGCCTCTGTGTTTGCTGTATTCTGGCTGTGCCACTACCCAAAGACTATACATGGACTGATCCTGGGCTCCAGCCTCATAGGTAGCAATGAATAGCCTAGTAAGAGCACCAGTGGAAGGGGAAGCCCTTGGTCCTGCCAAGACTGAACCTCCAGTGAACGTGATTGTTGGGGGAAGGGCGGTAATGAGGGGAGGATGGGGAGGGGAACACCCATAGAGAAGGGGAGTGGGAGGGGTTAGGGGGATGTTGGCCCGGAAACCGGGAAGGGGAATAACAATTGAAATGTAAATAAGAAATACCCAAGTTAATAAAGATGGAGAAAAAAAAGAAAATATTAAAACATTTCTCCTAAAGTCAAGTAATTTGTATAAGTGGCCTTTGAATGCTTTTTTGGCAGTTTATCTCTTCTGGAATTTATTGTGTTGCATCTCATCTATTAGGGAGCCTTGCTTCAACAAATTCATAATTACCCTTCAATACAAAAAATAATTTTCCCTAGACAAAATAACTCAATATTAGTTAGAAATGTTACTAAGATTTAAACATGATCCTTCTGGTTTCTGGATGAGCCTAGAGCTGACCCTGTGCTATAGCTCTCTGTACCCAGATCCAGTAGGGACAGAGCTGGTCTACCAGGAGCGCTGACACACTTGAGAGCACAGTTGAGACCACCACTTCTGCTCAGAGGGACCCTCCTGGAGCCCTCAGGACACAAGAACTGAGGAGCAATCTGGAACAGGATCCTTACAGTTTCAGTCTGTGCCCGGAGCTGATCCTGTGCCACATCTCTCTGTACCCAAATCCCAACAGGAGAGAGCTGGTCTCCCAGGAGTGCTGACACACAGGCTTACAGGAGGGTCAAGCCACTGTCAGAAACAGCAAGACCAGCTAATAGCAGAGATAACCAGATGAGGAGAGGGAATTGGAAGAACATAAGCAACAGAAACCAAGGCCACTTGTCATCTTCAGAACCCAATTTTCCCACCAGAGCAAGTCCTGGATACTCAAACACATTGGAAAAGCAAGATTCTGATTTAAAATCACATCTCCTGATGATATTAGAGGACTTTAAGAAGGATATAGGATTAATAGATGGAAAATTCCAACACAAGGAGGGAAACTACACCCTAGAAAAAGCAAGAAAGTAATCTAATTTCAACTAACCCAAAAGAAGAGAGACACACAAACATAATCCCACCTCTAACAACAAAAATAACAGGAAACAATAATCGCTATTCCTTAATATTGATTAACATCAATGGACTCAATTCCCCAATAAAAAGACATAGACTAACAAACTGGATACATAAAGAGGACCCAGCACTTGGCTGCAAACAGGAAACACACCTCAGTGACATAGACAGACAGTACTTCAGAGTAAAAGGCTGGGAAAAAATTTCCAAGAAATAGTCCGAAGAAACAAGCTGGAGTAGCTATTCTAATATCGAATAAAATAGACTTTCAACCAAAAGTTATCAAAAAAGATAAGGAAGGACACTTCATATTCATCAAAGGAAAAAGATTAATTCTCAGTTCTGAATATCTGTGCTCCAAATGCAAGGGCAACTACTTTCATAAAAGAAAAGCTTTCCTGGGGTTGGGGATTTAGCTCAGCGGTAGAGTGCTTGCCTAGCGAGCACAAGGCCCTGGGTTCGGTCCCCAGCTCCGGGAAAAAAAAAAGCTTTCCTAAAGCTCAAAGCACACATTGCACCTCACACAATAATAGTAGATTTCAACACCCCACTCTCATTAATGGACACATCATGGAAACAGAAAATAAACAGATTCAGTGAGACTAACAGACCTTATGAGCCAAATGGACTTAACAGATATTTATAGAACACTTCATCTTAAAACAAAAGAATATACCTTCTTCTCTCAGCACCTCATACCTTCTCCAAAACTGACAATATAATGGATCACAAAACAGGCCTTAAAAGATACAAGAAGATTAAAATAATCCCATGCATCTTATCAGACCACAGTGGACCAAGGCTTGTATTCAATAACAACAAAAACATCTGAAAGCCCACATACACATGGAAGCTGAACAAAGTTCTACTCAATGATAATTGGTCAAGGAAGAAATAAAGAAAGAAATGAAAGACTTTGTACAATTTAATAAAAATGAAGGCACAACATACCCAAACTTATGGGACACAATGAAAGCAGTGCTAAGGGGAAAGCTCATAGCTGTGAGTGCCTCCAAAGAGAAACAGGAGAAAGCATATACTTGCAGCTTGACAACACACCTAAAAGCTCTAGAGCAAAAAGAAGCAAATACACCCAGGAGGAGTAGAAGGCAGGAAATAATCAAACTCAGAGCTGAAATCAACCAAGTAGAAACAAAAAGGACGATACAAAGAGTCAACAGAACCAAAAGCTGGTTCTTTGAGAAAATTAACAAGATAGATAAACCCTTAGCCAGACTACCCAGAAGACACAGAGATACTATGCAAATTAACAAAATCAGAAATGAAAAGGGAGACCTAACAACAGCATCTGAGGAAATTTAAAAAAAATTATCAGATCCTACTACAAAAGCCTATGGTCAACAAAACTGTAAAATCTAGAGGAAATGGACAATTTTTCAGACAGATACCAGGTACCACAGTTAAATCAGAATCAGATAAACAATTTAAATAGTCCCATAACCCCCAAAGAAATAGAAGCAGTCAATAAAAATCCCCCAGTGAACGTGATTGTTGGGGGGAGGGCGGTAATTGGGGGAGGATGGGAAGGGGAACACCCATATAGAAGGGGAGCGGGAGGGGTTGGGGGGATGTCGGCCTAGAAACCGGGAAAGGGAATAACAATTGAAATGTAAATAAGAAATACCCAATTTAATAAAGATGGAGGAAAAAAGGGACATATAACTATATAACCTATGTAAAAAGATCTCTTGACCAATAGATTTGTGACCCCTAAGTTGTGAGCTACCGCCTTAAAGTAACACTAGAGCTGTTTCAGTTTATCTAACTTAAAATGTTTAAAATTAATAATTCACTTATTATTTTACATATGTAAGTGATTATGTAGCAGTGAAAGAATAATCTATGATGTCAAAAGTAATACAAATATTAAAAATGTAATAAAAATTCATGACAAGTTATATTATTTGATCAGTTCATATGTTTACCTTACTACTAAGCAAATATATTTAGCTCTTTCCTAAATTCCTTCTAACCTCTTAGTATGCACTAAAGGCACAGCCCTCCATAGTACTATTTGTAAAAGTTAAACATCTTGCAAAATGTATTTAAAGGTGGTTACAAATGTGTTTCTAGAAAATAAAAATGTTTCTCAAATCTCAAAAAAAAAATCTCCCAACCAAGAAAAGCCAAGGACCAGATGGGTTCAGTGCAGAATTCTATCAGACCTTCATAGAAGACTTCATACCAATATTATCCAAACTATTCCACAAAATTGAAACAGATGGAGCACTACCGAATTCCTTCTATGAAGCCACAATTACTCTTATACCTAAACCACACAAAGACCCAACAAAGAAAGAGAACTTCAGACCAATTTCCCTTATGAATATCGACGCAAAAATACTCAATAAAATTCTTGCAAACCAAATCCAAGAACACATCAAAACAATCATCCATCATGATCAAGTTACCTTCATCCCAGAGATGCAGGGATGGTTTAATATACAGAAATCTACCAACATAATCCATTGTGTAAACAAACTAAAAGAAAAAACCACATGAACATCTCATTAGATGCCAAAAAATATCTGACAATATTCAACACCCCTTCATGGTAAAAGTCCTGGAAAGATCAGGAATTCAAGGCCCATACCTAAACATAGTAAAAGCCATATACAGCAAACCAGTAGCCAATATCAAACTAAATGGAGAGAAACTTGAAGCAATCCCACTAAAATCAGGGGCAAGACAAGTCTGCCCACTTCTCACCCTATTATTTTTCACCCTATATATTTATTCAATATAGTTCTTGAAGTCCTAGCTGGAGCAATCAGACAAGAAAAGGGGTTCAAAAAATACGAATTGGAAAGGAAGAAGTCAAAATATCACTATTTGCAGATGACATAATAGTATATTTAAGTGACCCCCCAAAATTCCACCAGAGAACTCCTAAACTAGATAAACAACTTAAGCAAAGTGGCTGGATACAAAATTAACTCTAATAAATCAGTAACCATCCTCTGCCCAAAGGATAAACAGGCTGAGAAACAAATTAGGGAAATGACACCTTCACAATAGTCATAATATATATTATTATATATATTGTATATACATTATTTTATATATATATAATACCTCAGTGTGACTCTCACCAAGCAAGTGAAAGATCTGTATGAAAAGAACTTCAAGTTTCTGAAGAAAGAAATTGAAGATCTCAAAAGATGGAAAGACCTCCCATGCTCATGGATAGGCAGGATTAATACAGTATAAATGGACATCTTGCTGAAAGCAATCTACAGATTCAACGCAATCCCCATCAAAATTCCAACTCAATTCTTCATAGAGTTAAAAAAAGGAATCTGCAAATTCATTTGGAATAACAAAAAACTCAGGATAGCAAAAAATATCCTCAACAATAAAAGAACTCCTGGGGAAATCAACATCCCTGACCCCAAGCAGTATTGCAGTGCAATAGTGATAAAAAAAACTGTATGGTATTGGTACAGAGATAGGCAGATAGATCAATGGAATAGAATTGAAGACCCAGAAATGAACCCACACACCTAAGGACACTTGATCTTTGACATAGGAGCCAAAACCATCCAATGGAAAAAAGATAACATTTTCGGCAAATGGTACCAGATCAACTGGTGGTCAGCTTGTAGAAGAATGCAATTCAAACCATTCATTTTTTTAAATTGCATTTTTATTTACATTTTAAATGTTATCCCATTTCCAGGTTTCCCCTCCAGAAACCCTCTATCCCAACCCCCTGGTTCTATGAGGGTGCTCCCTCACCCATCCACCCACTCCCTCCCAAATTCCCGCCCTGACATTCTTCTACACTGGGCATCGAGCCTTCACATGACCAAGGACCTCTCCTCCCAATGATGCCTGACAAGGCCATACTTCAGCCATGGGTAATTCCATGTGTACTCCTTGACTGGTGGTTTAGGCCCTGGGAGCTCTGGGGCAGGGGACAGATTGGTTGATATTGTGTTCTTATGGGGATGCAAACTGGGTCAGGTACTTCAGTCCTTTTTTTTTTTTCCTTTTTTTTTTATTAACTTGAGTATTTCTTATATACATTTCGAGTGTTATTCTCTTTCCCGGTTTCCGGGCAAACATCCCCCTCCCCCCTCCCCTTCCTTATGGGTGTTCCCCTCCCAACCCTCCCCCCATTGCCGCCCTCCCCCCAACAGTCTAGTTCACTGGGGGTACAGTCTTACCAGGACCAAGGGCTTCCCGTTCCACTGGTGCTCTTACTAGGATATTCATTGCTACCTATGAGGTCAGAGTCCAGGGTCAGTCCATGTATAGTCTTTAGGTAGTGGCTTAGTCCCTGGAAGCTCTGGTTGCTTGGCATTGTTGTACATATGGGGTCTCGAGCCCCTTCAAGCTCTTCCAGTTCTTTCTCTGATTCCTTCAATAGGGGACCTATTCTCAGTTCAGTGGTTTGCTGCTGGCATTCGCCTCTGTATTTGCTGTATTCTGCCTGTGTCTCTCAGAAGCGATCTACATCAGGCTCCTGTCGGTCTGCACTTCTTTGCTTCATCCATCTTGTCTAATTGGGTGGCTGTATATGTATGGGCCACATGTGGGGCAGGCTCTGAATGGGTGTTCCTTCAGTCTCTGTTTTAATCTTTGCCTCTCTCTTCTCTGCCAAGGGTATTCTTGTTCCCCTTTTAAAGAAGGAGTGAAGCATTCACATTTTGATCATCCGTCTTGAGTTTCACTTGTTCTAGGCATCTAGGGTAATTCAAGCATTTGGGCTAATAGCCACTTATCAATGAGGGCATACCATGTATGTCTTTCTGTGATTGGGTTAGCTCACTCAGGATGATATTTTCCAGTTCCAACCATTTGCCTACGAATTTCATAAAGTCATTGTTTTTGATAGCTGAGTAATATTCCATTGTGTAGATGTACCACATTTTCTGTATCCATTCCTCTGTTGAAGGGCATCTGGGTTCTTTCCAGCTTCTGGCTATTATAAATAAGGCTGCGATGAACATAGTGGAGCACGTGTCTTTTTTATATGTTGGGGCATCTTTTGGGTATATGCCCAAGAGAGGTATAGCTGGATCCTCAGGCAGTTCAATGTCCAATTTTCTGAGGAACCTCCAGACTGATTTCCAGAATGGTTGTACCAGTCTGCAATCCCAACAACAATGGAGGAGTGTTCCTCTTTCTCCGCATCCTCACCAGCATCTGCTGTCACCTGAGTTTTTGATCTTAGCCATTCTCACTGGTGGGAGGTGAAATCTCAGGGTTGTTTTGATTTGCATTTCCCTTATGACTAAAGATGTTGAACATTTCTTTAGGTGTTTCTCAGCCATTCGGCATTCCTCAGCTGTGAATTCTTTGTTTAGCTCTGAACCCCATTTTTTAATAGGGTTATTTGTCTCCCTGCGGTCTAACTTCTTGAGTTCTTTGTATATTTTGGATATAAGGCCTCTATCTGTTGTAGGATTGGTAAAGATCTTTTCCCGATCTGTTGGTTACCGTTTTGTCCTAACCACAGTGTCCTTTGCCTTACAGAGGCTTTGAAGTTTTATGAGATCCCATTTGTCGATTCTTGATCTTAGAGCATAAGCCATTGGTGTTTTGTTCAGGAAATTTTTTTCCAGTGCCCATGTGTTCCAGATGCTTCCCTAGTTTTTCTTCTATTAGTTTGAGTGTGTCTGGTTTGATGTGGAGGTCCTTGATCCACTTGGACTTAAGCTTTGTACAGGGTGATAAGCATGGATCGATCTGCATTCTTCTACATGTTGAACTCCAGTTGAACCAGCACCATTTGCTGAAAATGCTATCTTTTTTCCATTGGATGGTTTTGGCTCCTTTGTCAAAAATCAAGTGACCATAGGTGTGTGGGTTCATTTCTGGGTCTTCAGTTCTATTCCATTGGTCTATCTGTCTGTCTCTGTACCAATACCATGCAGTTTTTATCACTATTGCTCTGTAATACTGCTTGAGTTCAGGGATAGTGATTCCCCCTGAAGTCCTTTTATTGTTGAGGATAGTTTTAGCTATCCTGGGTTTTTTGTTATTCCAGATGAATTTGCAAATTGTTCTGTCTAACTCTTTGAAGAATTGGATTGGTATTTTGATGGGGATTGCACTGAATCTGTAGATCGCTTTTGGTAAAATGGCCATTTTTACTATATTAATCCTGCCAATCCATGAGCATAGAAGATCATTCCATCTTCTGAGGTCTTCTTCAATTTCTTTCTTCACACTCTTGAAGTTCTTATTGTACAAATCTTTTACTTGCTTGGTTAAAGTCACACCGAGGTACTTTATATTATATGGGACTATTATGAAGGTGTCGTTTCCCTAATTTCTTTCTCGGCTTTTTTCTCTTTTCTGTAGAGGAAGGCTACTGATTTATTTGAGCTAATTTTATACCCAGCCACTTTGCTGAAGTTGTTTATCAGCTTTAGTAGTTCTCTGGTGGAACTTTTGGGATCACTTAAATATACTATCATATCATCTGCAAATAGTGATATTTTGACTTCTTCTTTTCCGATCTGTATCCCCTTGACCTCCTTTTGTTGTCTGATTGCTCTGGCTAGAACTTCAAGAACTATATTGAATAAGTAGGGAGAGAGTGGGCAGCCTTGTCTAGTCCCTGATTTTAGTGGGATTGCTTCAAGTTTCTCTCCATTTAGTTTAATGTTAGCAACTGGTTTGCTGTATATGGCTTTTACTATGTTTAGGTATGGGCCTTGAATTCCTATTCTTTCCAGGACTTTTATCATGAAGGGGTGTTGAATTTTGTCAAATGCTTTCTCAGCATCTAATGAAATGATCATGTGGTTTTGTTCTTTCAGTTTGTTTATATAATGGATCACGTTGATGGTTTTCTGTATATTAAACCATCCCTGCATGCCTGGGATGAAGCCTACTTGATCATGGTGGATGATTGTTTTGATGTGCTCTTGGATTCGGTTTGCCAGAATGTTATTGAGTATTTTTGCGTCGATATTCATAAGGGAAATTGGTCTGAAGTTCTCTTTCTTTGTTGGGTCTTTGTGTGGTTTAGGTATAAGAGTAATTGTGGCTTCATAGAAGGAATTCGGTATTGATCCATCTGTTTCAATTTTGTGGAATAGTTTGGATAATATTGGTATGAGGTCTTCTATGAAGGTTTGATAGAATTCTGCACTAAACCTGTCTGGACCTGGGCTCTTTTTGGTTGGGAGACCTTTAATGACTGCTTCTATTTCCTTAGGAGTTATGGGGTTGTTTAATTGGTTTATCTGTTCCTGATTTAACTTCGGTACCTGGTATCTGTCTAGGAAATTGTCCATTTCCTGTAGATTTTCAAGTTTTGTTGAATATAGGCTTTTATAGTAAGATCTGATGATTTTTTGAATTTCCTCTGAATCTGTAGTTATGTCTCCCTTTTCATTTCTGTTTTGTTAATTTGGACACACTCTCTGTGTCCTCTGGTTAGTCTGGCTATGGGTTTATCTATCTTGTTGATTTTCTCAAAGAATCAACTTTTGGTTCTGTTGATTCTTTCTATGGTCCTTTTTGTTTCTACTTGGTTGATTTCAGCTCTGAGTTTGATTATTTCCTGCCTTCTACTCCTCCTGGGTGTATTTGCTTCTTTTTGTTCTAGAGCTTTTAGGTGTGCTGTCAAGCTGCTGACATATGCTCTTTCCTGTTTCTTTCTGCAGGCACTCAGCGCTATGAGTTTTCCTCTTAGCACAGCTTTCATTGTGTGCCATAAGTTTGGGTATGTTGTACCTTCATTTTCAATAAATTCTAAAAAGTTTTTAATTTCTTTCTTTATTTCTTCCTTGACCAGGTTATCATTGAGTAGAGCATTGTTCAATTTCCACGTGTATGTGGGCATTCTTCCCTTATTGTTATTGAAGACCAGTTTTAGGCCGTGGTGGTCTGATAGCACACATGGGATTGTTTCTATCTTTCTGTACATGTTGAGGCCCGTTTTTTGACCAATTATATGGTCAATTTTAGAGAAAGTACCATGAGGAGCTGAGAAGAAGGTATATCCTTTTGCTTTAGGATAGAATGTTCTATAAATATCTGTTAAGTCCATTTGGCTCATGACTTCTCTTAGTCTGTCTACGTCTCTGTTTAATTTCTGTTTCCATGATCTGTCCATTGATGAGAGTGGTGTGTTGAAATCTCCCACTATTATTGTGTGAGGTGCAATGTGTGTTTTGAGCTTTAGTAAGGTTTCTTTTACATATGTAGGTGCCCTTGTATTTGGGGCATAGATATTTAGGATTGAGAGTTCATCTTGGTGGATTTTTCCTTTGATGAATATGAAGTGTCCTTCCTTATCTTTTTTGATGAGTTTTAGTTGAAAATTGATTTTATTTGACATTAGAATGGCTACTCCAGCTTGCTTCTTCCGACCATTTGCTTGGAAAGTTGTTTTCCAGCCTTTCACTCTGAGGTAGTGCCTGTCTTTGTCTCTGAGGTGTGTTTCCTGTAGGCAGCAGAATGCAGGGTCCTCGTTGCATATCCAGTTTGTTAATCTATGTCTTTTTATTGGGGAGTTGAGGCCATTGATGTTGAGAGATATTAAGGAATAGTGTTCCTGTTATATTCATATTTGGATTTGAGGTTATGTTTGTGTGCTTTTCTTCTCTTTGTTTTGTTGCCAAGACGATTAGTTTCTTGCTTCTTCTAGGGTATAGCTTGCCTCCTTATGTTGGGCTTTACCATTTATTATCCTTTGTAGTGCTGGATTTGTAGAAAGATATTGTGTAAATTTGGTTTTGTCATTGAATATCTTGGTTTCTCCATCTATGTTAATTGAGAGTTTTGCAGGATACAGTAACCTGGGCTGGCATTTGTGTTCTCTTAGGATCTGTATGACATCAGTCCAGGATCTTCTGGCCTTCATAGTTTCTGGCAAAAAGTCTGGTGTGATTCTGATAGGTCTGCCTTTATATGTTACTTGACCTTTTTCCCTTACTGCTTTTAATATTTTTTCTTTATTTTGTGCGTTTGGTGTTTTGACTATTATGTGACGGGAGGTGTTTCTTTTCTGGTCCAATCTATTTGGAGTTCTGTAGGCTTCTTGTATGCCTATGGGTATCTCTTTTTTTAGGTTAGGGAAGTTTTCTTCTATGATTTTGTTGAAGATATTTACTGGTCCTTTGAGCTGGGAGTCTTCACTCTCTTCTATACCTATTATCCTTAGGTTTGATCTTCTCATTGAGTCCTGGATTTCCTGTATGTTTTGGACCAGTAGCTTTTTCCGCTTTACATTATCTTTGACAGTTGAGTCAATGATTTCTATGGAATCTTCTGCTCCTGAGATTCTCTCTTCCATCTCTTGTATTCTGTTGGTGAAGCTTGTATCTACAGCTCCTTGTATCTTCTTTTGGTTTTCTATATCCAGGGTTGTTTCCATGTGTTCTTTCTTGATTGCTTCTATTTCCATTTTTAATTCCTTCAACTGTTTGATTGTGTTTTCCTGGAATTCTTTCAGGGATTTTTGTGTCTCCTCTCTATGGGCTTCTACTTGTTTATTTATGTTTTCCTGGAATTCTTTCAGGGATTTTTGTGTCTCCTCTCTATGGGCTTCTACTTGTTCTCTAAGGGAGTTCTTCACGTCTTTCTTGAAGTCCTCCAGCATCATGATCAAATATGATTTTGAAACTAGATCTTGCTTTTCTGGTGTGTTTGGATATTCCATGTTTGTTTTGATGGGAGAATTGGGCTCCGATGGTGCCATGTAGTCTTGGTTTCTGTTGCTTGGGTTCCTGCACTTGCCTCTCGCCATCAGATTATCTCTAGTGTTACTTTGTTCTGCTATTTCTGACAGTGGCCAGACTGCCCTATAAGCCTGTGTGTCAGGAGTGCTGTAGACCTGTTTTCCTGTTTTCTTTCAGCCTGTTATGGGGACAGAGTGTTCTGATTTCGGGCGTGTAGTTTTTCCTATCTACAGGTCTTCAGCTGTTCCTGTGGGCCTGTGTCTTGAGTTCACCAGGCAGGTCACTTGCAGCAGAAAAGTTGGTCTTACCTGTGGTCCCGAGGCTCAAGTTCGCTCGCGGGGTGCTGCCCTCGAGCTCTCTGCGGCGGCAGCAACCAGGAAGATCTGCGCCACCGTTTCCGGGAGCTTCAGTGCACCAGGGTTCCAGATGGCGTTTGGTGTTTTCCTCTGGCGTCCGAGATGTGTTCAGAGTGCAGTCTCTTCTGGTTTCCCAGGCGTGTCTGCCTCTCTGAAGGTTTAACTCTCCCTCCCACGGGATTTGGGTGCAGAGAACTGTTTATCCGGTCTGTTCCTTCAGGTTCTGGCGGTGTCTCAGGCGCAGAGGTCCTGAAGCTCCTGGGCCCTCCCCCACGGGAACCCAGAGGCCTTATACAGTTTCCTCTTGGGCCAGGGATGTGGGCAGGGGTGGGCAGTGTTGGTGGTCTCTTCTGCTCTGCAGCCTCAGGAGTGCCCACCTGACTAGGCGGTGGGGTCTCTCTCCCACGGGGTCTGGGAGCAGAGAGCTGCTGCGGGCCGGGATCCGCGGGTGTGGGACTCCCGGTAAAGACAGGGAGTGCCCGGTCCTAGAGGAATTCTGCCTCTGTGTGTCCCGAGTTCACCAGGCAGGTCTCTTGCAGCAGAAAAGTTGGTCTTACCTGTGGTCCCGAGGCTCAAGTTTGCTCGCGGGGTGCTGCCCATGAGCTCTCTGCGGCGGCAGCAACCAGGAACCTCAGTCCTTTCTCTAACTACTCCATTGGGGACTGTATTCTAAGTTCAATGCTTGACTGTGAGCATCTGCCTCTGTATTTGTCATGCTCTGCAAAGCCTCTCAGGAGACATCCATATCAGGTTCCTGTCAACAAGCACTTCTTGGCATACACAATCTTGTCTGGGTTTGGTGTCTGTATATGGGATGCATCCCCACGTGGGGCAGTCTCTGGATAGCCTTTCAGACTCTCCTCCACACTTTGTCTTTGTATTTCTTCCTGTGAGTATTTTTGTTCCCCTTTTTAAGAAGATCTGAAGCATCCACACTTTGGTCTTCCTTCTTGATATTCATATGGTTTGTGAATTGTATCTTGCTTATTCCTGAGCTTTTGAATTAATATTGGCTTATTAATATGATCCATTCTTATCACCTTGTACAAAGCTCAAGTCCAAGTGAATCAAGGATCTCCACATAAAACCAGATACACTCAAACTAATAGAATTGAAAGTAGGGAGGAGTCTCTAACACATAGGCACAGGGGAAAGTTTCCTGAACAGAAAAGGATGGGCTTATGCTCTAAGATCAAGAATCGACAAATGGGACCTCATAAAATTGCAAAGCTTCTGTAAGGCAAAAGACACTGTAAATAGGACAAAACAGCAACCAACTCTGAAAATCAGTCTGGAGGTTCCTCAGAAAATTGGACATTACACTACCTGAGGATCCAGCTATACCTCTCTTGGGCATATACCCAAAAGATGCCCCAACATATAAAAAAGACACGTGCTCCACTATGTTCATCGCAGCCTTATTTATAATAGCCAGAAGCTGGAAAGAACCCAGATGTCCTTCAATAGAGGAATGGATACAGAAAATGTGGTACATCTACACAATGGAGTTATTTACTCAGCTATTAAACACAATGACTACAAGAAATTCATAGGCAAATGGATGGAACCAGAAAATATCATCCTGAGTGAGGTAACCCAATCACAGAAAAACACACACGGTATATGCACTCACTGATAAGGGGTTATTAGCCCAAATGCTCAGAATACCCAAGATACAATTGACAAACTACATGAATATCAAGAAGAAGGACAACCAAAGTACAGATGCTTCACTCCTTCTTAAATGGGGGAACAAAAATATCACAGAAGGAAATATGGGGACAAAGTTTGGAGCAGAGACTGAAGGAATGGCCAATCAGAGCCTACCCCACCTAGGGATCCAGCCCATATACATACAGCCACCAAACCCAAACAATATTGCTGATCTCAAGAAGTGCATGCTGACAGGAGCCTGATATAACTGTCTTCTGAGAGGCTCTGCCAGAGCAGGACAAATGTAGAAGTAGATGCTTGAAGCAACCACTGAACTGAGAATGGGGTTCCCAATGGAGGAGTTAAAGGACTAAAGGAGCTGAAGGGTCTTGCAACCCCATAAGAAGAAAAATATCAACCAACCACACCACCCAGAGTTCCAAGGAACTAAACCACCAATCAAAGAGTATACATGGAGCGATCCATGGCTCCAGCTGCATAAGTAACAGAGGATGACCTTATCTAACATCACTGGGAGGGAGGCCCTTGGTCCTGTGGCGGCTTGATGACCCAGCATAGGGGAATGCTAGGGCACTGAGGCAGGAGTTGGGGGGTAGGCAGAGGAGCACCCTCACAGAAGCAAAGAGGAGGAGAGGTTTGTGGAAGGGAAACCGGAAAGGGGGACAACATTTGAAATCTAAACTAATGAAATGATTAATATAAAATAAGAATAGTCATTAAACGAAGACAGACATTTTTGACATAAAAGCCACAACCAGAATCAGGAGAAGTCACAGGCACACCTGGGCCACTCCTTAATTCCTCATTAGTGATGAAGTGTCTAAAGGCAAGAGGACAGTTTACTACCAGGAAAACCAAAAGAAGATGGGAAGAAAAACATACCAAGAGACTTGGAAGGTCACACGAGAGATAACTAGATTACTCCAGTCAAGGTGTTCCTGAGCATGATATTTCTATCACAGAGAATTCAATACAAGCTGCATTTCATTCATTCAAACAGCACTTATTGATAACCCATGACACACTAGGCATGGTTCTCAGGGATATACCGTGGAATAAAAAGAGAAGATCTCTGTGCTCAAAAACTTTATACTCTTGCATGGTGTAGATAAAATGGTTAATGTAGTAATCCTGGAAACCACTTTTCTTAGAAAATCCTGCTTAGAAAGTTGGCCTTTGATTGGAATTTGAAAACCTGGATTTGGGAGCAACCATCCCCAGGACCGGTAAGAAAGTCTTGCTTTATATAGCAGAGGATGGCTTTGTCATAAATCAATGGGAGGAGAGGCCCTTAGTCCTGTGAAGGTCCGATGCCCCAGTGTAGGGGAATGTCTGGGGGTGGGGCAGGAAGGAGTGGGTGGGTGAGCACCCTCATAGAAGCAGGGAGGTGAAAAAGAGGATTTCTGGAGAAGAAACTGGGAAATGAGTAACATTTAAAATGTAAATGAAAAACAATAAAAGATTTTTAAAAAGAAGCAAAATAAAAGAATTTCTCACTGTATGTCAGCTGTTCGACTAAATAATGTGGCACATGTTCAATACTTGTTTTCAGTTTGAGAATCTGGAATTTGGGTATATGCTGGGAAAGGGCCCTTACAGACTCCAATAAGATCTTCAGGCACTGAGTGTCCAATTCCCTTCCCTGGTAAACGATGTTTCACATGTGTTGTCACTAATTCTTCCTGAGGGAATTATGTGCCCATTTTTATTTTGCTAGAAGAAGACTCTAGGAAGACTATATCTAGTCCCCCTTGGACTTCACTCCATGTACTTTCTGCCTTTATTCATTCTGCTTTCTAGCTCCCAACAAAAGAGAATCATAGTAGTGATTGTGACTATGTACTAGGTCTTCTGAGCTCTCCCACCGAGGCATATGGACCCTGAAGTTGTCATAGAGACTTTCCACTCGAAGGAGGATCAGACACTATGTAGTTTATAAGTGAGTAAATCCTCTTACATGCTAGCTTGCATCAGTGTTAAGAAAAATAGACACTGTAGCATAAAAGACAGCTGGGGGTACTGGAGTGAAAGGGTTGTCATGTGCTGTAAGAAGGGAGGAAGGAAGGAAGGAAGGAAGGAAGGAAGGAAGGAAGGAAGGAAGGAAGGAAGCAAGCAAGCAAGCAAAGGCCTTGTTATCTGACCAAATAAGTAAAGAAGATGAGGAGATTTAAGGTGATCTGTGAAGGAAGTTTCTTAGGCAGAGAAAATGGTTTGTGCAACCGCCCTAAGGTAGAGCGCACCTGTTCATGGTTCACTAAAAAGGAAAATGTGTCTGGAGCCATTTGAACCAAATGGGAGATGGGGCAAGGATAAACAAGAGTTGAGGCAATACAAGTAGGAACAGGAAGTGTTATTCATCATTTAGACCCTTGCAGGTTATCAAGGGGATAAACTGAACTAAGCACAAAGAATAGACTGACTAAGAGAATGTGACATATGCGGTGAAAACCCAAAGACAGTCTCTACTAATGATCGCAGTCATCATGGTTTGTATCTGTATTGACAGCAAGGGTTACTCACAGCTATTAAATAATACCATGGTATTTCAACCTTAAGGCTAGGAAAACAGAGACAACAACGTTATAGCTTAACCACCGGATTGAAGAAGCAACATCTGTTGTTTTTTTTCTTTTTGCTTTGCATATAAACAATAAATAACAAGTAGGCATTAGTGAGCACTACGCCATTTCCATCTGGCTTCACTCTGGCTTAATAGACATTGAATACCTGGTACTGGGTCTGAGAAAGCAGTGGTAAGTGGTTCATGATGCCTGTGAAGTAAAGACAGCAGGCTGGGATTCTTTATACCAGCCCCAAGAAGACATGATGGGTACAAATGGACTAATCAAGTATGAAATACTACTCAGGACCTGCCTTGCACATCTTCCTGGTGAGCCATGCCTTCCTATACTCTACAACTCTGAGAACACACATCCATCTATTAATTCCTAATAAACTCTATCCTGCGGAATCACCCACTCCAGCATATTCCAAGCCCCATCTTAATGTCTTTCCCTCTAGGAATCCATCGCCTTGTAATTTGACTTTGTAGTTACTCCCATACAGAGAAAGAGAGCACAGTTGTCGCCTTTTGAAATTAGACTGGCCATATGACTTGAGTGCTTCAATAAAATGCTATCCAAGAAAGCTTACATGCTTTCTTCCCTACCCTTGGAATTCAACCGTCCCCATCCTAGCATTGTACCCCAAAACTGGCTAACTGAAAGACATAAGGAAGACCATTCACTCCAGATCTGCCAGCATTAGCTGACCTTGAAGCTAACTACAGATGCATAAGGAAATCCAGCCCAGAACAGTCGCATCTGTCACTTAAGAAAACCACCAGATGACCTGCAGACTTGTGAGTAATAGTGAAAATAACCCGTAGTCCACAAATGTTGAGGTTACTTTACTGTATGGCCACCAGTAACTGACCCACATCATCCAGGATTGACTGCTTTGAAAACGTTCTCTAGTTAACTCACAATAGGACTTTCAAAGCTGAAACATCTGTGAAATACCCACAGCACTTCTATGGTCAAAAGCAGATCTGAATCGAACTTCAAAGACAGAAGGGCCTATGGGTGGGCCACCGACTTCAAAGATGTGCTGCTTAGCTTTTGGAAAGTCATTATCTTCGGGCTAGAGAGTCCAAGAGCTGTGATAAGGCTTTACACTCCGTGTCTTCCTAAAACACCAGGAAAAGAGCAACGGAAAGGTTGGCATTATTCTCTGCTCCAGTGCAACAAAGGGCATATTCTCACATGGTGGAAGGAGGGCGAGCCTTTGGCCAAGTCGGAACAGCAGAAAGGTCACAGGCAGAGCAATAGAAAACTCGGTGCCTAGGTGAAACATCAGCAGGCTGTTGGGAACTGGCATCTCTTCAACATTGCAACCTCACTGAAGAGAGCTGAGGTAATATTTTCATCTCCCAAGAACAGCCAAGTCCCACATTTTATTGTCAATTTCTTAGGCAACCATATGTAAAGGTAATTTAAAACCAGAATGTGTCTATGATGATCAAATTCAACATTTTTCCCATTTTTCTCACCCCATTCACTTCCACTCCCTCATTACTAGCATCCAAAGTCCCTTTTAAGTATTGTGCCCTAAAAAGAAAAGTTCAGAATATTTCTAGAACTTTTCAAAGTCATTAAGGAAAAATCTTTTAATACAGGCTGATTAAGAAAGCAGGCACAATGTGACATCAACTCTAAGTATTGCAGCAAGATATTTTTCATTCATTCATCCATTTAGTGGGCACCAAATATAGTGGTGAATGTGATTTAAACAATAACAACAACATACCATAGTCCTTGACCTCTGGAGCTTGGGGTCATTAGTCAGCATTTAAAGAGCTCTTGACACAAAGCATCAACCCAAACAAGTTTCAGGTGCCGAACAAAAAAGAGGGGACAAAGCCTACAGTTATATGTCAACCAAAAAAGTGGAAGCCATATGAAATTAAAGAACAGCATTTCTTTACATGCACACAACAGCCAGAAGCTGAAACTTCCAGTCATGCACTCTGAAATCTACACACATTTCTCTGACACCCTAATTCCGATACCTCTGACCCAACTGTCCCACCAGCACTATGCCCTTCATTTAGTCTAGGCACATAATATTTTGCACTACTTTTTGAAAGCACGAAAGGAAACTCTCTAGAAAGAACCAACCTGATTCAAAAGAAGACCACCTTCTCGTTTCATCTTCATTATTCCCTGAAGAACTTTATATGGGAAACACATCTATTTTCTTTAGATAAGTGTAGCAAAATTAATTTGTCTTTCATTTCATTGTTCTCCAGAAATTCTAGAATATGTGCAATATGGAAATCATTCCTCTTATTCATTGACTATGCCATAGATAAAAATGTATGAGATAATTCTAAGCCAAAAATATAGAGATGATTAAAAAAGGTAATTCCCTTTGAAATTCTATAATGCCACACTGGAAATGTGATTTCTAACTGTAAAAAAAAATGTTTTTTTTTTTTACTGAGAACATAAAAAAAAAAAACTACAAAACTTGAAATTTTCAATTGCAAACAAAGAATTAAGTTGTGGTTACAACTAAATTATTTTAGTAAGAGTAAATAAAGGGAGACAAGTGGCTAAATTCAAGAGTTAGCAAAAATCAAATACAAATCTAATTAGGACTCGCTGATAAAGTGAACAAGATTACCTAAAACCTAAAGTGAAAATACACCAAAAGTACTAGAATAAAAGAAATCAATCTTCAAAGAACATTTTTTAAAAAGAAACTATACATGAGTTCAAGATTTTCATGTTCCACACTGCTTCATTAGAAAAACAAAACTTACTGATTGCTCTTTATCAACAGCTGAATCTTGAAGCATCCCAAGAGGCATTCTAATTATAATTAATAATGCAAGGTTTTCTTTCCGAATCATTAGGGATTCATTAGGCTGACAACACAAGCTGTTTAATACTTGACTTTCTAAAAAGATGGCCGGATAAGGAGAGGCCACCAGGATTGTGACTTTGACAATTCTGCTATTGTGCAGGATGTCAGGACCATTTATGGGAATCCAGACAGAGTTTGTGCCTTGAGAACTGTGCATGTGTGTGTGTGTGTGTGCATGTGTGTGTGTGTGTGTGTGTGTGTGTCTTAAAGACAAAGCTACTGAAAACCTGTTTGACCTTTGCTTCTCTCTGCTACCAAATCATTCTGATATACACTTCATAACCAGCACTGAAAAGTGCATTTTGCAAAGAAAAGAACAATGCTGTGCCATAGCAGGAGGAGGAAATCTCAAAGTAGGCACACAGCTGCAGAGTCAGTCTTCATTTGGGGGGGGCTATGGAGATGGCTCAGTTGGTTGAAGCAACTGCCACCAAGGTTGAAGATTTGAGTTCAGTACTCAGGTCCCACATAGTAGAAAGACAGAACTAACTTTTGCAACTTGCCACATGGCATGACACCCCAAAACACTCTGATTAATAAATAAATAAATAAATAAATAAATCTACTTTTTAAAATGTAAAGAAAGCTATTTTTTCCTGTTTGCAAATATGTTTCAAGGCAATCCAGACCAATGCAAGCTTTTCCTGATATCCTTGTGTGGCCATGTGATAATTGTAGTCTCGCTTTGTTTTTTTTTTGTTTCATGGTTGTTGTTGTTGGTGGTGGTGGTGTTTTGTTTTGTTTTGTTTAGGGTGTTTTCTTTTTATTAGTTATTTTATTTATTTACATTTCAAATGTTGTCTCCCTTTCTGATTTCCCCTCCTCAACACCCCCATTGCATCCCCCTCCTCCTGCTTCTGTGAGGGTGCTCCCCAACCCATCCGCCCATTCCTACCTCACCACCTTAGCATTCCCCTACACTGGGGCATTGAGCCTTCACAGAACCAAGGACCTCTCCTCCCACTTATGTCCAACAAGACCATGCTCTGGTATATGCGCAGCTTTGGAGGGGAAATTAGCTACAGATTTATTGGAACGCTTCCTCTCTCCAGGTAACTGAGTGCCTTCCACATTACTTCCACACAGACATGGTATCGCCAGCTCTGGTATACATCCCAAAACCATGCTGCAGGAAGGGAAAAGAACTGTACAAGGGCACTTCTGCCACTCACTCACTGAACAATGGCCAACAGTTCTCTATTTCCAGACTTCCGTATGCATTAGGAAAGTCACCCTATCTCGAGCCACTGCAATTCAGGTTTCCTACCACTTTCAACCGAAAACTTTCCTCACTGGTACATGTGGTCAGAAAAAGAAAACAGCTTGCATCTTCAGATCGGAGTTTCATTGTCTAAAGAAATCCCTGTTTCTTTAGAAGATAACATTTGGGAAGAGAAGTTTGTAAGATAGCTGTCGTAGTCAAGGTTTCTCTTACTGCAATGAAACACCATGACCAAAAAGCAAGTTGGGGAGGAAAGGGCTTATTTGCCATACACTTCCATATCACTGTTCACTGAAGGAAGTCAGGACAGGAACTCGAGCAGGAACCTGAGGGCAGGAACCTGAAGGCAGGAGCTGATGCAGAGACCATGGAGGGGTGCTGCTTACTGACTTGCTCCCTGAGGCTTGTTCAGCCTGCTTTCTTATAGAACCCAGGACCACCACCCAGCAAAGGCACCACCCACAGTGGGCTGACCTGTCTCCCATCAATCACTAATTAAGAAAGTGTCTTACAGCTGGATCTCAGGAAGGTTATTTCCTCAACTGAGGATCCTTCTTCTCTAATGACTCTAGCTTGGGTCAAGTTGACTCACAAAACCAGTCAGTACAAAAATAATCATTTTTTCATTAGTCCTATTTCACTCAAGACCAATGAAATGAGATGTTCATGTGTTCCAGCAGTACTTGTCTCGTGTGCAACTGGCCACAGGTGGCTAGGAAAGGGTAATGAATGAAAGCTGCGGACATCATCAAGTAATGTATTCCAAAGACCTCATTTTGTCTTTTCTTAGATGCAGGACATCTTCTCTGATAACACGTTTTAGAATTACCTTCAGATTGACATTCATGGTACCCTTTCCCTTCAACAGCATTTTCTGTTAGAAATAAACCTGACAAATTTTCCATGAGGATTTTTTTCCCAAGGATTTACACATGATATATGTACGTTCTGTCATTGTGTTGTACCCTGAGCTCCTGAACTTGGAAATTTTGACGACTAAAGTAATGTGAAATAAATTACATATTAGGAATTACATATTATTTTTCTATGAATATAAGGGTTCAAGTGAAGATTACTCTTGACAGTCAGGGTAAGCTTCTAGTGGAGGATCTAACTAATTCAGAAGAGGGGTTCCTCTAGGAAAGAAGAGGTTCAAATCCACTTAGCACCCTTCCACTTCACATGTGTTCCTTAGATTAGTCGAATGCAAGGAGCTTGAGAAGAAATTTTCTCACAATTTATAAAACCCAGAATCATGGGAGGCTCGTTCCTGCAGCTTTAGTGAAGGGCAGACAGCATCTAATATGTAGAGTGGCTGTGGACAGTGCAAAGATTTGCAGATTTGTTAGAGGGACCGGAAGGAAAGTTGCTCTGCCTGCAGCACCAGCAATTGATGTATTTGACAAGTCCTAAGTTGATGTTCCCCTGAAGGTCATTTGATAAAAGCTTTTAAGGTCAGTACACACTCTTCAAGATGACATGTGATAATAGTTATTACTGGAGAGCATGCTGTGGATATGCAATGCAAATTTTCACTAATAAGTTGCCTATGCCACTTCCGTAAGACCCATGCAAAGATCTCCAAGTGTAATATGCTGTGCCTTTTAAAGCACAAGGAAGGGCTGCCTCAGGCATTTGTGCTGCTTGAACAGTCAGAAATTCTACAGTGTTGTCAACAGTATGTCTAAAACCCTTTTCAGAAAACAAACAAAAAAAGAGCTGATTTGCACCCAGTCATGGCCCCCATTCACCTGAGAAGTAAAACATGCATCTTACCCTTCTAATAAGAGTGTCAACATCTTATCAAACAAAACGAAATATATTCTGTAGCCTCTCCTGAGGTTGTCAAACTCGAATAGTCAGTGATTTTCTACCAGTCACCACGAAAAGATTCACACTAAGGTTTAGGCTAACGCCACTAAACAGGCATGATCACTGGAAGAAGAAACGCTTGCAAATGAACATCAGGAGCTTCTGTACAACACACCAGCCTGGAAATCTTTGGCACCCATGTTTCTGCCACCAGCAAGATGGTGACCTAAGGTAACAATTTTCAAAGCATCCGTGGACCAGAAATATGAACACCATCTGGGAACTTGTTAAAAAAGCAAATTTTCCCACTCCCTACCTCCACCCCTAAGTAAAGACCAGTATCCTATATTTTATTGAGCATTCCAGGTGATTCAATGAATGTCAACATTTGAGAAGCATTAGGATCCATACCATAGAAACTGTCACTGGTATGTGACTAGTCTTATTCTGTTCATTTTATTTCTAATGCATCAAGGATTGCGACTTTTCCTAAAATAACATATTGATTCATCGATACAGAAAAATGAAATAAAAGAGACATACAAAATTCCAGTTCCAGTTTTGTATTACTAGACTCAAATGGCAAAAACTTGCACAGTTTAATTGTTCAAAAAGTTCAATGCTTACTGTCATTTTTTTCTGTGTGATTGCATCCTTGTAAATCAATAACATATTCACAGAATGGCATCGACCATCAAGGTACACTCTGAATAGCACTGCTCTTTACAGCCATAGTGACCTTCCCTTAACACTCTGTAATTTTCTCAATTCCAAGATGTACTTCTTTTTTTCACACTGTAACATTTGTAAGGTAAGTATTGGGCCAGAAGGTAGCAGACATAGCTCTCACAGCTTGCATTAGTGCTCCCAAACTCTAAGTGATGTCAAATCACTGGTACAATAAAATGACAGAGGACAGGGTGTTATTTGCTTTTTAAGAAAAAGAAATGCTGAATTACCAATGCTTTTTATGTCACAAAGGGTGATATTTTGTGGAAAACCTTTAGCAAAGTAGAAAATAAACTAGATTAGTGGTGCCTAGCACAGTAGGGGCAGATAATGGAGTAGGGAACTAAAGGAGACCCTGATAATAACCTCAAGCTTCCTTCTCCTTTAAGGGGATGGGAAGCCTCTGAATTCACTGGATAGATGACTATACAACTATGAATATATTAAAGTCATATGTTTTTGTGAGTGAATCATATTGACACATGTAAATGATTGTCTCAAAGTAACTGTTAAAGTGGGAGAGAGGCAATGTCTGAAGAAACTAATTAAAGAAATAAATCTGTAGATACAAAAAGCATGACACATAACAAAGGGGGTTTTCAATTAAATGTATATTAAGCATACCGAGGCTGGGAGAGCCAACACAAAGAAACCTGTGGTGGTTCACAGCATCTTAATTCCAAGTGACAGACTTTCATAACAAGATGGTACCCAAAAGGTATCTGTCTTAGTTTGTTCTCTGTTGCTATGACCAGAAGCAACTTGAGGGAGGAGAGAGTGTCATTCCGCTTACAGGTGCAGTTCATCATTGAGGGAAGCCAGGACAGGAGCTCAAGACAGGGACTTGAAACAAACTGTGGGAGAATAGTTACGTGCTTACTGGCTTTCTCCTCCAGCCTTGAACGTGTGTGTGTGTGTGTGTGTGTGTGTGTGTGTGTGCGCGCACGCGCGCTTCAAATATTCATTTACTGACTGCAAATCTGGATTTTGTACAGAGAATATTATATTCATAAAACCTATTTCTGAAATAAATTTATACAGCCCAGACCTACTTGCCTAGGGAAAGTAACACAAGCAGTTGGCTGGGAAGTCTGAGAATTTAGACAAGACCTTGCAGACAAGCCCATAGGCTAATGTGACTAAGGCAGTTCATCACTTGCCAGGTGCCTTTTGATGTGTGTCAAGGTGACAGCTGCAGCTAACTATAATAGTATCTCTTTAATAAAATAATATTAACAAATAGAGCGATATTCTTCTGCCCTTGGCTTTCATCTGGTGTGTCAGGACAGGCAGGCACCTTGCCAAATGTAAACTCTAAGATCCCCAAAGCTCGAAAACCACTTGGGTATTAGAACCTCTAAGAAATTACCTGTACCAAAGGGAAGAGCTGAATACTTCATATGACTGATGGTGAATTATCTGTCCGTCAAACTGTAGTTACCCAAAAAAGCAACAGTTGTGCCATATAGGCTGTCACCTCATTAATTAAAAGCTCAAGTTATTGAATTATAGGAATATTAAGTCAGCGTATGCCCAAGAAACATTCTGAATGTCCAGTTTTCTTTCACCATCTGGTTTAAGCATTTGCTCAGGTCTTTGTTTATTCGCTGCTGCCAGGGTGTGATTATATACTCATTTCTTGGCTGCCGTGCAAGGAAAATTACTAGAAATCAATTTTAAACCTGTGAGGTATGATTCATATTTAACAACCATTTAGGGACTTGGTGCTTTAATATAAAATTAAAATCACCATTTTCTACATCCACCATTTTCTACATCCACCATTTTCTTCATCCACCATTTTCTTCATCCACCATTTTCTACATCCACCATTTTCTACATCCACCATTTTCTTCATCCACCATTTTCTTCATCCACCATTTTCTACATCCACCATTTTCTACATTGAGTTTATGCTCCTCCTCCTCCCTCCTCCTCCTCCTCCTCCTCCCCCTTCTCTCTCTCTCTCTCTCTCTCTCTCTCTCTCTCTCTCTCTCTCTCTCTCAGGAAAATTTGTTAAATAAAACAAAAAGGAGAAACTCTAATCACTTTTCTGTCAGTGTTCATTGTGTCAGAAAAAAATGCAAACCTCAAAACAGTGAATGAAAAAGGCCCAGAATCATATAGGATTTTATCACCTGCATGAACCTAAGCACAAATGAAAATTAAAATCTTTTTAGATGCAAGGCATTGTGCAATCCAAAATTATACTTTTGTAAAATGGGGTCCTTTGGGGGTTGGGGATTTAGCTCAGTGGTAGAGCGCTTGCCTAGCAAGCGCAAGGCCATGGGTTCGGTCCCCAGCTCCGGAAAAAAGAAAAAAGAAAAGAAAAAAAATTGGGGTCCTTTGTGTTAACAATCACAGAGCTCTATTGGTTAGTACAGAATGGCATGAGTGGACCATTTTGACCGGTTACAAGCTAGCATATATCCCATTTAATAATGAAAAAAAGTAAAATTTACCATCCTGTGACTGTCAAAGGCTGATCATAAGGGAAAATATGACAGCATTCATGACTAACCAATAATTGTGTCCATCAAATACTGAACCCTAAGTGTCTCTGCGGTCAGATCCCTAAAAGTAAAAACACAATTAGGAAAAGATCTGGGGAAGAACACGATTCAAAATATGTCTCTCCCTTCTGGACACTGGATAACTCATTCTCAAAGGCATTATTAGGTTTCATTCAAGTAAAGGCATTTCACCTGCCATATTTCCTCTATGTACAGAGACTACTCTATTTGCAGTCAAACACTGATGGCAGAAAAGAGTATGGAGCCGTCCCATGTATGATACAGGAAAGGCTCCCTAGGAGACATATAGCATGAACGCAAATGTGATATGTGCAGTAAATAGTACACACAAAAGACACCTAAGTACATTATGGCAAGTTATTGAGAAATAAAAAATGATATAAGAAAAATGGTAAAAGAAAATGAGGGAAGAAACATAATGTTGGAAGCGTTCTGCCTAATGACTTAACCACCTTACAATGACTTATGTAGGCATGATGCTTCTCTCCACCAGACTACTGCCAATTACTTTTATGTGTTCTAGTCAGAAACTTCTCTCTTGTACCAAAATGCTTTACATTTGGGTCTGAATAATTTTTTGTAGACAACTAATTTGATCCTAAATCCACAGATTGGTTTAATGGCTCTAAATGGTCTCTTGAAGGGGTTTCTGAATAAATAGAAAATCTATTGTTTACCATTTAGTCAGTACTTCTTGACATAGTGAGAGAATAAGAATTGTATTTAACATTTATGTTAACGTAGATAAATGATCGCAACATTGGAGAAGAATTGGGTCCTAGACTTGAGTCAACGCCTTCTCGATGGGAGACCATAAAGCACAGAGGTCAGTCTTGTTTGTAGGATTCTATCAAAATTATCCTAAGAAGGATTTTGTGGTAAAAGAAAAGAGTTGGTGAGGGGATTAGAGGAATGAAAGACGGATAATGGGGTGAATATGATCCAATTGACTCGTGTGTGTGTGTGTGTGTGTGTGTGTGTGTGTGTAAGAAATTGAAGAAAATAATCCTACTTAGCCCATAAGTGTTATAATTATCCTATTTCTTATGTCACATATCCTGGCAACATTTCTTAAGCTCTTTCAAATATTTTATATTTTCCAATCTAAAACATGAGACATCATGAGATTTCCTGAGAATTACATAGGACAGCTTAAGTAACAAAGGGTTTCTGGCAGCATATTACTTATGCAGTTATTAGCTACTTCCAATAGAATGGGTTGGAAGCAGTTTAGATTTTGATGGATATGGGAAACTTTTCATTTCATTGAGTATCATATAAATGCTTCAAGGAACGTTGTACCCTAATCATCTGTCCGTTCACATTTAACTATTTTAACAAAAACCTTGTCATCCCCATGTAAACGCTTACTAAGTTGATTGCTATGATTTTACTTAGTACCTCTCTAAGACATAATCTTATGTTAAAGCATATTAAGGGTTAACTTGGTACAGGGCTACTAGTTCAAAGTAATTCAAAATGTTGGAATGTCATTGTTTTAATTAAATCTTAATTGAGTGTGACTTTTAAGAATATAAGGGTTATAAGAAACCTTAGTTCTGATGTTAAATGTGGATCGAAAACATTCTTTTTTTTTTTTTTTTGGTTCTTTTTTTCGGAGCTGGGGACCGAACCCAGGGCCTTGCGCTTCCTAGGTAAGCGCTCTACCACTGAGCTAAATCCCCAGCCCCGAAAACATTCTTTTATAAATGGCTTCATTATTTAACATATGCACTCCGAGACTATTGGTTCAGTATTGGGCAGATACAGAGCTGTGGATGTTTAGAATCCAAAGCCTAAAGAGCTAACGTACATGATGATCCAATTATACTGTTTGGGATCTGCGCTAGATGACAGTTTAACTGCTACTGCTATTGCCACAAAAAATAGTAAAGAACATTAAAGTGGGTGAGTAGGGAGGCAGGGTGGGTCTAGGAGCACTGGGTGAAGGCTATATAATCAAAATATATTGTACAAAAATTAATAAAAATTAAAAATAAAATAAAGGTAATCACGTTAACACAGTGGATCAGCCAATTTGCTTACTGATAACAAACTTTTAACTATCTATATGTATCCCTTAGCATTGTTTGGGTATCTTAGTTGTACATAACAAAATTTATTTTAAAAACTTCTTAGTACAAAAAGGATAAAGGTGAAGTACAGAATACATTGTGGAAAGATTTCAGCACACCATATAGGTGAGGCCAGTAAAGAAAAATGTCCCCGATAATCCTCTGTCTCAAAAAAAAAATCAGACACAGCTAATCTAAGACAAACAGCAGGATTCCAAAATAGTACAGGTCCCTGTTCTACCTCTCTCCACTCATATTCTAACTCATTTGAGGTAAAAATCTAAACGACTTCTACAAACCATGGATTCTTTCTAATGTCTTTCCTCCATATTTTAAAATTGGATTTTTGTCCTTTCCACCCTTCCTTTTGCCTCATATAACTCCCCTATGACCCCATTCCCTCTTGAGTTCATGACCTCTTTTATATCTCATATATATATATATGTGTGTGTGTGTGTGTGTGTGTGTGTGTGTGTGTGTGTGTGTGTGTGTGTGTGTGTATAATCTACTGGATCCATTTAGTTTACATATATGTACATATGCTTTTAGAGCTGACTTACTGAAAAAAATTAGTTCTCCCTCTCTCAGCAGCTAGGACGAGGACTTGTGAAGTTTCTTCCATCAAAGTTGACATTTTAATTAGTTTATTGCCTTTTTGTTGAACTTCTGGGGGCATTTACTCAACAATATTCTAACCCTTCAATGGAAGCATGTTTGTTTTTACTACTAAGACTGTTAATTTCTCAAGAGTTCTTTTCTGTGATGTGTGTTCTCAATAATACCCTGTTGTGTTCTGTACATGTGGTCACCTTCCCCTCTGACAATATCAATTTGCACATTGGAGACTGGTAGACATTTGAGGGTTTTCTTATACTCCTTGATATTAGTGAGCTTTCTGTCACTGTAACAAAATATCAAAAGTGACTTGACCTCACTTTCAGAGGTTTCATGCCGCTGAGGGTCTGATGCTTTTGAACCAGTTGTGAGGTAGCACATCGTGTTGGAATCATATGACAGATGAATTCCTCACCTCAGAGCCAGACTAAGGAGGGAAAGAAGCTGGCCCTCAAACACCTTTGCCCCCACTAACAACCAAATTCTCTGATTAGGCCCTGCCTCTTAAAGATTTATCACCTTCCAATAGCACCAGTTGAGGACAAAGCCTTTAGAAATGAGCACTGGAGGACACTGGAGGCCTAAACTATAGTACGTTCCCAGGGTTACCTGGTTCCTCCAAGTTTTCCATTCCTTTGTTTATTTCATTAAGATAAGTGCGTCTGAGATCAAATGTTTTCTTCAAATGTCTTTAGAGGACAGTTGCTCTTTCAGTTCATGGTTAAAACCTCAAAAGGGAATTGGGCACGGAATGTGCTGTTGGCAGCTTTTAGTATTGGGTGACAAGGCAGTGTAACTATAGTTACATTGGGGTAGAATATTCTTCCAAATATCAGTATCTGGGGCTCTTTTTTCTCCATTCTGAATGCCATACATATTATTTAACTTCCTGTTTGAGTCAGAGCATGGCTGACAGTGTGGTGGGAGCTAACCTGACAAAAGAACTAAGTATGCCTGAACGTTTGTGTGTCACAGGGTCCTCACAATTAATTCTGCATGAACATTTGCATGTCATGCTGGGATTATTTTATGATCTAACTTCTACTTGTAAGAGAAGCAATACATATATCATAGTGGTTAGCATATAGTAATCCCTAGGATTTGACGAATCTACTGGTGGTTATACGAAGTTTATAGCACTATGCTCATAGGTGTTCATCTACTTCCCACATCTCAGAGATGTTTACACAAGCTTAGGCTAGGGATCTCAGAACGTATTCTACAAACCGCTAGAAGCAATAGGAGCATAAATGTACAAACTCTCAGGCCCAGTTCCATTCCTAGTATGTCAAAAGAGTGGGGAGAGAGCCAGCCAGGTATGTTTCACAGACCCGCCAGTGATTCTGATGTGCGCTCAACTGTGCGAAGCAGTAGACTTGGAGAAAAAGATATAACAGGTCAACACAGGTATTAAAGCCAAGACCTAGACTTAATTGGTGTGATGCTGAACGTCATAAGCAGAATTAATGAATATAGCTATAGGACGTCACTGATTATGAATAAAGAAAGCTGCATTTGCAAATCAAGAGTAGAGTAGTTGTTAGTGCGAAACGCATGATTATTGATAACTATGTACATAGAAGCTAAAGAATAAACGCAGATTTTGTCTGTAAAATCAACAGTGAACCACACTATGGTTTATCGACACAAACCAGAATGTGAATTAATACAAAAACAATTAACTTCACTCTTTAGAGGCTGAAGACACACCTTGCAAGAATAATTAATTGTAGTCATCCTTCCCCCAAGCAGGCTACTGGACATACTGGTCTGCATCATTTGCTAATGGTTATTTGAAGATGCCACTTCAACAAATCACAACTATTAAAATTACTCTGAAATCCTTCGTTAATGCTATATAAATAAATGAGTTTCAGAAGGAAAAAAATCAAGGGATGGGGAGAACAAGAAATTAATATTCCAACATCATTTTCTTAGCATATTACAGTAGCTTTATGTCAATGAGATGATTTCCTCTAGGGACACAGCAAATCCAGTGTCTATATTAAATTTGGAAGTAACCTGTTTTCTTTTAAACAAAAAGGAAGAGTCTTTTCCCCCAGAGGGAAGAGTAACTCATATAGGTTCATATTTCAGAGGTGATGCCCAGGCACTCAATTTATTTTGACACATAATCTGTCTGAGCAGCTCAGCCTAATCTCCTGTGAGGCAGAGCACAGGATATTTCCCTCTAACCCTTTGCATCCACTGTGGGGAAAAAAATCTCAAAGCTCTGCTGTCGCCTTTCAGGACACAACAGCTTTCAAAAACCACCTCAAGGAGTATCAGGCACACTGCCTGAAAGTCCAAAAAAACCATACCTGTACTATTTGAACAACAGAGTTTCCCTTCACACTAGAGATGAGATTCAAAACAACCAGAAAAGAATGCTTGCCATACAAGGTCCTTCTCTATACTTAGAGGATCCTGTTTAAACCCATGAGCATATCCTCAGTGGCTGAGCCCAGCACCCTAAGAGGTCAGTGCTATTTGGATTACACTCCACAAATGAGAAAATTAAGCCTCAAAAATGCTAAGTAGCTTACCTAAAGTCAATAAATGGATGCGCTGGAGCAAGGATTCAATCCCAAAGCTATCGAGTCCAAAAGCCCTGTTTTTAACTACCCCATTTAAGCACCTTTGCTGAGACTCCAAACTATTTCAACATCTGTAATTTGCAAATACATGTGCGACTCCTTTGCTTTCACAGGCGACTGAGAAAGAAAAAAGCTTTTAAAAGCAAGATTTATCAGGAGTGGTGACGCAGGCCTGCAACCACAGCTCTTGGAAAGCTGAGGAAGGAAGATTGTGGGTTGGAGGACAGCCTGGGCCAACACAGTTCAACACCAGCATGAATAATGTAGTTCTGTCTCGAAATAGGCAAAAATTTAAACAACAAAGCAACTTTGTAAGTGGAGGATAAGACTTTCTTTCTTTTGGACCTCTTTGAACTTAGTCAGATACCTGCAAAATCTGCTAAGAATGTGGTTCCTTCTTGAACCTTGTATGAGCAGAGGGAGATTCAGCGGGTCTCCACAGTGCTTGCTTGGAGAGCAGAGATGATTTGGTTGCCATGGACACCAGATTTCAACACACCACTGAGCACTGGAATCTATTCTGTGCAAAGAAACCAGCCAGCAGATAGACACAGTAACATCTAACTGCACATTAATGCCAAGGCCAATATTTGTTTTGCCACCTCTCATTTAGACGATGTTCTCACCAGTGAAGTCTTGGAAGACTTTATCTGTTACCTGGAGACAGTTTTGTTATGACTCCAATAACAATACTCACATTCAACATGTCAAAGTCATTCATTGTCAGAGTTGTTGAATGGTTGAAGCTATTCATAAAGGAAAGTCTGGGCTAATACAAAACGAACGGATTAGCTGATTTCCTGAAAGCTGAGTTTGCCCTAGTGGCTGACACCCTAAGTATGAGTGGTCCGTTAGCTTTGAAGGCTTCCCTAGTAACTAAGTCCACAAAGAAAAGAATTAGGATGAGATAAATAGCACTGAGATGCCTATACACCTATGTATATAGTTTTAAAATTATATATGAAGATTATACTATATAAAGAGAGATAAATGTTTTTAAAATTAAAAGGAACATGTTCAATCACCTTCAATTTCAGGTTTCATTGGGGGAGAAATGGTACTTTCTGTCGTACAGGTAAAATTAATTGTACAATTATAGATGGATGAATGGATAGATAGATAGATAGATATTTCATGAAACCATGAAATATCTTTTTTTGTTTGTTTTTCTGAAACAAACCACATATTCAAGGCTTTGTGTACTTAAAGAATAGAGAGCAGAGATCAGTTTGTACAACTGAGTCATGATAAAACACAACTGGACATATCTGATTCCATTTAACCAAGGGATCATTTCTACTCTCTGACAGATACTAAAAATGTCTCTTACACTTGGACAAAATCCTCTCTGTATTGTGTATCGGCCAGTCTCATGACCAATACCAGTCATTATATTAACCAACATAAGTAAAATTAGCCAAAAAGTTGATGAGAAATTAATATAATTAATCATTTTCACATGCAGAGATTGACAAATCTACTACAGTTTCATTAAAAACCATCTTCTTATACCACACGGGCCCTTTGTTATTGGCAAAATTTGGTACTTTTAAAATTTAATATATTTAAAATGTTTTACTGTGTTTACTTTCCAAACATAGTAACAAACCAAAATTAACCAAGATCTCTTGAATTAATCACAATTAAAAAATACTTTTGAGATTTAATTATATATATATATATACATGTATATACATACATATATACTATAAATTTTATCTAAACCCAAATGGGTTGTTTGGTTTAGTATTTTGACTTTAGCATGTTTGCTAAATTATTTCATCAGAAAAATTTTAAAAATGAAAACTTTCAGTTTTTATTGAGGGAGACATGGTGATTTCTGTGAAACAGGTAAAACTAGCTGTGTGATTCTAAGGGAAAGTGGTATTGAGCACATGTTCTCTATTTAATGTGGGATGTTATAGTAAAGAGATTCTTTTGGTTTTATTAAATAATGCAAATTTTCTAGAATGTGGTTAATTGGGCCCTTTAAGAACAAAACCTTCTGGGGCTTAGTGAATAATGAATAGTATTTACCCCAGAAGGTTTTCTTAAAGGACCCAAATCTGAATCCATGGCTCCACAGAAAAGCTATGTGCTTATAAGCCAGCTTTGGGGCTTGTGGACAGGTGGTCTGGGGGACCCACTGGCCAGCCGATCTAACTGAAACAGCAAGCTTCCAGTTCAGTGAGAGGCCCTCGGGGGAATAAAGAGAAGCTTAGCAGCATGATGTAATGCTGTGGTCTCTGTGTGTGCACGCCCTCACTCACTCACATCCATGCACCACACACAACTACACAGTTCCCTTCACCACATACAATTTAACTAAGAAAGGGGAAAAAAAACATTCTGTAACCAACGGAAAATGGCATTTTTTATAGGAAGAAGTGCAAGCTTCCATCTGTCCATTCAACCTGTTAGTAGAATGGCTAAACTTGACAGGTGACCTGCTATTCAGTGATCTTCCCTTCAGCCGAATCTGAAAAGTAGAAAGCTCATATAATGGCACCGAAGGAAGAGGGTATTTCTTTTTTACTGGATTTTTTATTTATTTACATTTCAAATGTTATCCCCTTTCCAGGTTTCCCGTCCAGAAACCCCTTATCTCCTCCCCCTCCTCCTTCTTCTATGAGGGTGTTCCCCCACCTATCCACCCACCCCTTCCTGCCTCCTTTCCCTGTACTGGGGGGGTTCAGCCTTGGCAGGACCAAGGGCTTCTCCTCCCATTGTTGCCCAAAAAGACCATCCTCTGCTACCTATGCAGCTGGAGCCATGGGTCTGTCCATGTATAGTCTTTGGGTAGTGGTTTAGTCCCTAGAAGCTCTGGTTGGTTGGCATTGTTGTTCATATGGTGTCCCAACCCCCTTCAAGCTCTTTCAGTCCTTTCCCTAACTCCTCCAATAGAGACCCTGTTCTCAGTTCAATGGTTTACTGTGAGCATTCCCCTCTGTGTTTGTCATGCTCTGGCAGAGCCTCTCAGGAGACAGCTATATCAGGCTCCTGTCAGCATGCACTACTTGGCATCCACAATATTGTCTGGGTTTGATGGCTGTGTATATATATATATGCTGGATCCCCAGGTGGGGCAGGCTCTGGATGACCATACCTTCAGTCTCTGCTCAAAACTTTGTCTTGGTATTTTCTCCTGTGAGTAGTTTCCCCCTTCTAAGAAGGACCAAAGCATCCTCACTTTGGTCATCCTTCTTGAGCTTCATGTGGTCTGTGGACTGTATCTTAGCTATTTCAAGCTTTGGGGCTAATATCCACTTATCAGTGAGTGCATACCGTGTGTGTGTGTGTGTGTGTGTGTGTGTGTGTGTGTGTGTGTGTGTGTGTGCATGTGTTTTGTGATTGGGTTACCTCACTCAGGATATTTTCTAGTTCCATCCATTTGCTTAAGATTTTCACGAAGTCATTGTTTTTAATAGCTGAGTAGCACTCCATTGTGTAGATGTACCACATTTTCTGTATCCATTCCTCTGCTGAAGGGCATCTGGGTTCTTTCCAGCTTCTGGCTATTATAAATAAGGCTGCTATGAACATAGTGGAGCACGTGTCTTTGTTATATGTTGGGGCATCTTTTGGGTATATGCCCAAGAGAGGTATAGCTGGGTCCTCAGGTAGTTCAATGTCCAATTTTCTGAGGAACCTCCAGACTGATTTCCAGAATGGTTGTACCAGTCTGCAACCCCACCAACAATGGAGGAGTGTTCCTCTTTCTCCACATCCTCGCCAGCATCTATTGTTCATCTTGCTTGGTTAGAGTCACATGAGGTATTTTATATTATTTGTGACTATTATGAAGGGTCTCATTTCCCTAATTTCTTTCTCAGCCTGTTTATCCTTTGAGTAGAGGAAGGCTACTGATTTGAGTTAATTTTATGCCCAGCCACTTTACTGAAGTTGTTTATCCGGTTAAGTGGTTCTCTGCTGGAATTTTTGTGGGTTACTTAAGTATACTATCACATCATCTACAAATAGTGATATTTTGACTTCTTCCTTTCAAATTTGTGTGCCTTAAGGGTGATTCTTAAATAAAGGACAAAGGATGAAAACCACAACAGTGGGGGAAAGTCGGCAAAACTTGATAGGAAATGCTATGAAACGGGGATTCTGTGTCCACAACTGCTCAACAGAGCAACAGTGGCAGCATTACACTAGACTTTCTCAAAAGACAGAGATAGGCCTCACAATAAACCCATCAATCCCGAACCTGACTTTGAACAACAGTCTCCGCTTGTGCGCATGCTAAAGTGGAAGAAACACCAACTCAACCACCAATAGTGGAGCCTCAAGTTTCATTCCTACCACTGCCCAACTGTGCGTTCTTCACTCTCCCTTGGCCTCACTTTCCTCACTGGGTATTAGGAAAATAGTAATGGCGTCCATGGTGTTAGACTGTTCATAGTACAACATGAGCATGTGCGCATGTGCGCACACACACACACACACACACACACACACACACACACACACACTCACTCACTCACATATTCCAAGAAAGTCAAAGCTCATAGATATATAGAATATGGTCACTAGTGGTTACCAGAGGGAAAAAAGGAAAATAAGTTTACTCAGAAGAAGAAGAAGCTTGGTAATATAATACAGCAAATATACAGTATTGATACTAATGTATTTGACATTTCAAAGTTGCTTAAAATGGATTTAAAATGCGCTCCCAATGAAACATGAGTGACTGGGGTATAGACGTGTTAATTACCCCCATGTGCTCACCTCACAATGTACTGAAATATTACATAGTACCCAATACATATAAATATTTAGAAATAGAGGCAAAAAATTAAAGTAGATAAAGTTATAATTTACTACACAAGGAATAGAAACACAATATCTTCAAATGGCTTACATCAGTGTATGGAAATAAGTGATTATGCACTTTAGTTTCTTTTATGCCTTTTACCCTTCAGAGGGGACTCAATTGTAAGTGACACATGATCAAACTGTAACCCATAGGCTCATCCCACTTTTTTGGCAGGTCTATAATCAAGCAGTTAGTACCTGGGCCTGACTTATAATAATACAGCTTCCCCAATACTGCTGTCACACAGGGAGTGTGCAACACACATCCGCTTTTAATAAAATGTTGATTCCTCATATCCTTCGCCTGTGTGTTGTTTGGTTAAGCAGTAACAATAATAGGACACATTTTCTGCAATAAATAAATAACACTCACAGAACTCATTTTCTACCACAGACATGCCCATCCTCACTTTATCCTCATTAGTTAGATGCCCATCGGATTCGATTAAGTCATCTACTGGAAAGAATGTGAGAACAGAAATGTCTCCAGATACCAGTGGTGGGAATGAAAAATGACGCTATGGCTTTCTTGTTGCTTGCTTTGTACAGTCTCTTAAAGCTCCATAAAGCTCTAGTTGGTTTAGAACTCACTAACCCAGGCTAGCTTTCAACTTGAAGTAATCCTCCTGCCTCAGCCTTCCTTGCTGTCACAGTTTTGAAAAACAATCTGATCATCTATAGCAAACAAAAAAACTCATGTAAACTTTGACTCAAACTTAAAAAGTGTTCCCTGCATGCACACTTGCAAAAGTAGGTATGTATTTTATATATGTCTTTACATATGTGTGTGTTCTTTTTAGCATCATTTGTGATGGAAGAAAAAAGGAAAAGAGAAACTAGGAAATTTAACTGTCCATCAATAAGGTTAAGTTATGTTACAGCCAAATGGAAGCAAAACAAACAGATAAATAGAACCAAAAAATAGAGAGTTTTGTATAGATTAACAAATATGTAGAAAGTATATTATACAAAAGAAACAAGTTACAGAGGACATATATAATATGATCATTGTGGAATGAGGAGATGCCTGAAAGTATATACTGCCTTTGCAGGGGGCCTGACTTCCATTCCCACCATCCACATTTCAGTTCCCAACTTCCGGTAACTCCAGCTCAAGGGGTATCTAACTGCTATGTCCTCCTATGACACCTATGGCATACACACACATCACACACACACACACAAACACACACGCACATACACACATACACACACAGATACACACACACACCACACACACACACGCACATGTACACACACATACACACACAAACACAAACACACACACATACACACACAAACACACACAAACACACACAAACACACACACATACACACACATACACACACATACACACACACCCCACTCACACATACACACACACCCCACACACACATATACACACACATACACACACAATTGGAAATAAAGCGGATCTTAAAAGTATTATCTGTGCAAGTGAATAAAACACATTTATGAAATATACTTTAGTAAAAAAGAGAAATTTTTAACAATTACTGGTTCTCAGAAAGCTCATTTTATATTATCTCATTGAGCTTGTCTTATTAATGTAACAATAATAATTATTAAGAAAATAGGTGTCTGATGAAGATCTTCAATGCTGTGGGTCTCTGGCCTGCTCCCATCTGCTAACAAGGAAGGCTCTCTAATGATAAGTGGACAAGGCAGCAATCTATGAGTACAGCAGAATAGAATTAAGAATTATTTCACTGAGTTTTTTTCTTTCTTTTTTTCTTTTTGTGAGTCGTGTTTGGTACTAGGTCCCTGGACCTCTGGTTCCTGGTCTCAAGATGAGACTTTTTGGCTTGTCTTATTGCATTGTGCTTTGTCCTGTTTGGTTGTTGTCTCCTGGAGAGGTCTTCTCTTTTCTGAAGGGAAATGGATGGGGAGTGGATCTGAGGAAGAGGAGAAGTGGGAGGAGTGGAGGGAAGGGAAAGTGATTGAGATGGATTGTATGAGGCTAGAATCTGTTTCCAATTAAAAAGTAATAATAATAAAGCTTTACATGTAACCTGAAGAAGAGAGAAAAAAGAAAGAAAGAAAGGAAGGAAGGGAGGGAGGGATGTGAATAGTTTTTGCTATAAAATACATTCCCAATATTTATAGTACACATTTTAATTAAGTTAATATCACAGCTTATGTTTGATTAATAGCTAGCCAACAGCAAAATTAAAACACTCTACATTAGCCATGGCACATAGAGGTGACCTGGAAAGGGAAGGGGAACACCAACAACAGGAAATATAAGTGGGTAAAGGTGAGTAGTCACAGCCAGATAATGCCAAGGGAAGCCAAAGGGCAGACCATTTGGTAACCTGCCAAAAGCCATTTCATTCCCTCTCCTTCCTTGTCAGAAACTCTGTCCAATTTTAAAGGTTAGACCTGAAAGACAATTAGCCCTCTCTATCTTCCCTAAATCTAGAACTGGCTGGGGACCAAGTGATGGGCAATGAGTCAGAAAGGAAAGTCTTCTGTATAGAACATTCTCCATGATTTAAAAAAAGAGATGCTGGGAAACCCACAGACACCCCCACCCAAGCCTCTACTTAAGTTATTAAAGAGCACGATGCTTAGAATGGGCATAGCCCATCTTGACTATAAAGGTGCAAATATCTAGGAAGGGTGTGGGTTCTCTTAAGTCTCTTCGGTTGCCTAAACAACCTGGAATGGTTTAGGATCTGTACTTCTTCTTTAAGGAGTTCATGAATGCTCTCCTCAGTCCAACCATATTTTCCATTAATAGCTACTTTTACTATGTACAATAATATAAATATTTGAATACAACCTGATTAGTCAATTTAGTGTTTCTTGTAAATATATGATTTTTCCCTCCTTTTTAAGGTAGGAGTCTCACTGTGCTACAAAAGCTGGCCTCCAATTTTTGGGATCAAGTGGGTCTCCTGCCTTAGCTGTGGTTGGTAGGACTGTGGCTGTGTACCAGCACATATGGCTTCAATCATAATTTCTTGGTCATTCTGTTATTCTCAGATAAAAACCATCCAGATGTGGTAGTGTGCATGGGGATGACAACCATAGGCTCATATGTTTGAATTATTGGTCCCCAGTTAGTAGAACTGTTTATGAAGGATTAGGGGTATGGCCTTGATAGAGGAGGTTTGTTACTGGAGGCAGGCTTGGAGATTTCAAAGGCCCAGTCTGGCCTGGAATTCGTGATCCTCATGCTTCTGCCTTTTCAGCATATCCTAGCTGTTCACTAGAAGTTGCTTTATGAATATGCTGAGGATACATCCGAGATCTTTGCAATTTTTAAATCACAGCAGAAAGATCAAATCTTGTAGGCAATATGATTTTTCTCCTGGATATTCAGAATTACGCTGGATTATCTGTTAGTAGGAGCAGAGAGGGCTAGCATTACTCTTTTTAAACAGCCACTATGTGCCAAGCACTTTGTCTAGTCTATCACAGCAGCTTCCTAAACAGTACCTTTGGCTGGGAAAATAAAATCGCATCTGTTCACTAGTTCACTGACCATTTGCTTTTCCTACGAATCTAAGCTGGATATGATGGCTTATGCCTATAATCGCCAGAACTTGGGAGGCTGAGGCAGGAAAAGGGCTATGAGTGTCAAGCCAGCCTAGGCTACACAGTGAGTTAAAAGCCAGCAAGGCTCAGTCTCAAAGGAACCACCAAAACAGCAAAACAAAACCCAAACCCAAATGTTGGTCCCAGTATCAGGGTACACATCTTTTACCTCAGCACTTAAGACGGAGGCAGACATATCTATGGAAGTCAAAGCCAGCTTCATATACATAACAAGTTCTAGGCCATCTACGCCTATATAGACTCTGTCTCAAAAAAATATATGTTTAAAAACGCAGACTACAACCACCAGTAATACTTGTAACTTTCACCCAAAGAAGTCACAGGTACGTGTGTAGTATCCTGAAGTTCTTGAAGATATCACTGACTCCTGTTTCAACAATACCATAATCATAAGATTCACTGTAAAAACGCTAATGCGTTCATTACATTTTGTTAGCGTTTTCATCTTTGAATTAAATACAATGCTTTTGACTTTGGTTTGACTTCTTTTCTTTGTTTGTTTCCTTGGGGGTTTTTGTAGTTCTGAGCTTTAATTTGTAAATGTTATCCCGGAAAGTCTTGAAAGCTCACCAGACTGACATGGGGTTCTTGTTGCAAAAAGGGTTTTAAAAGAGTCACAAAAATACCTCTTGCAGGGGTGCGTCTCTGTGTCTGGGGTGGGGGAGTGTACACACATGCGTGCAAGTACATGTGCACACACTAACACTACAGAGCAAATTCAGGGCTTCTCACATGCTAACACACATACTTCTACCAGGCCTACAAACCTATCCCCTTACCAGTCTTAATATTGACAATCTAATCAACACAGAAAAACTCAGTGATTTTTTTCAAAAGGTAAATAAGAACAATGTACTCCCTTGTTTAAGCACAAAACAAACGCACGCTCCTAACTTTGGCTTATTTGGCCCCAAGGGAATCTGATTTTAGTTCCTTTCCAGTTGGGAGCCTCCAAGCCTTTGAGCTTCCTCATCTCCTGCTCTTGTTTCTTTGAGACCTCGAAACCTGGAGGGATGGTTTGGTCCTGATTGGTCCTTCTGCCAGAATGGTTGCTCTTAGGATAGCTGCTTGATTTTCATGCTCCAGTTTTGAGGCCTAATATGCCTTCCCAAAGGAGCCTTCCTCCCATCCATTCCCAAAGAGCAGTTCTGCCATCTCCAGCTTGACCACTCCTTCCCCTTTGTGCCTAGCTACTTCCTTCAGATCATTTCTAACAATCAAATCAGTTTGTTGTTTTTGTTCACTCTGAAATCCCAGAATCTACCACGGTGCTTGGTATAATGACAGAAAAACCTGAGACTCATTGGATGAATGAATAAAATGCAGAAAAGTTCAATGAAGAATTGTTTTGTAAGGCTGGGAGAATTTGATCTTTTAAGATTTCTTATTAATCCAATCGTAAATGTGGAAGACAAGGCTCATACATTTGAAATTATGTGTCGTCCAGGATCATCAAGTGACAAAGTTATTTTGATTGGCATCCTAGATCTCCCTTAACCCCTCTACCATCCCCTCCTTATTCTCCACCATTCAGTAGAAGGCAAACAGGCTGACTGCAAGTATTTATGGCATGGTTTCTTGGGGCTTCAGTGACCCACTGTGTAAGGCTATATGCCTTATACACTTCGAAGTCACTTTCCTTTAGTGTTTCTTGGAGGGCTGGATTCATTGGAACATGTCATGTAGATGTCTATGTTCATTTCATATGACAAATTTTAATCGTTTCTCAATTAAGTCAACACAAATGGAAACGAAAGGTGGAAGAGTAATCTACAGATGGAACCAATTAAATTCACCTCGAGGTAAGTGCCGATGTATGAAAATATGTGAAGCACTGTATTCCCGGGCATGCGATCCAGAACTGGGGCCTTATGCTTTCTAGTAGCCAACAGAGAGTGAGAAATGCATCAGTCACAAGACATATTTCAAAGACTAAATTATTTCTACCAATTTTGAGGAAGAACACAACTATTTGTTTCCACCTGCTGAGCCGGATTCCTCTGTGGGACTTTATAGTAAGTGTGCAGTGTTATATTGTAATGAACATTCTAAATTGCAGTCCCATGAATGAACACATCGAGCTCCAGACAATGAAGTGCTGCAGCATGAGTAAACAGACGTGGCCGGTGAGAAATTCAGAACCAAACCGAATCATATTATAATCGAAATTGTGATCTTCGAGTCAACCACATGAATACACCTGGGGGCTTGTCAGATGTGCCAGCTATCAGACGGTATCCCAAGGCCGAATCGGAAATTTGCCCATATTTCACTATATAATCATAATAATTATGAGAATTTCCTGACGAGATCTTCAGGTGGCTCACATGCAAATTAATTTTTCAAAAGTCCTAATCTCACGGGTCAGTTGGATTTGAAGGAAAATGTGTAAGAACCTATAATTTATCCAATTCAGTCATTCGACAGATATTTACTGTGACTCCAGAAGTAGGAAATGCTTCTTTAAACACAGCGCCAGGAACACTCGCATAAGGGGAAATATTGATAAACTTGAAAGGTTAGTTGCCAATGCAAGCCATGTAGTTCACAGACAAAATTTGCAACAATAGAGAAGAAAAGTTAGGTATACATGTGTTGGGCACTGTGTTAATATTGTTGTGCCAGCAAGACAAAAATATGCCCATGCTATGGAATTTATAGTCTAATTAGTGAAGATATAAATAAACATACTGAGTAAAATAAAGAAGGAAGGAGGGCAATTCTAAATAGGGTTGGCAGGAAATGCCTCCGTAAGGAGGTAAAGACCTAGCCAAGGTCATGGAGCTAGCTATAAAAATATCTGGAGGAAGTGTTCCAGGCAGGAAGAACAGAGAGTACAAAAACCCCGAGACAAGAGAGTGTCTAAAACAACAGAAGGCCGTACGTATAGCTCCTGAACACAGAGGAAGAATCAGAGTGGGCCTGATCATGTGAGGCTTTCTCGGACATTTTAAGTGTCACGGTTTTAAGTCTGAGATGGGAAGCCACTGGAGAGAAGGCAATGGGGAGCCACTGAAGGATGCTGAGCAGGAAAATGTCGTAATGAAAAGTGTCTTTAAGAAGCTAGTTTAAAAAGGTGGATAAATGGCTTAGTGGAGAAAAAAAAAACGCCCTAGCTCAGAGTGATTCACTCATTCCATTACTTATTACATGGCACAGATGTGTCAAATAATGTGAGAAGGATCTAAACTAGGGTGATAACTATGGGAGATGACAGAGGAAGGTGAAGGAAAATGACATTGAATGAAATAAAAAAGATGCTGAGACACAATGACAGATTATTTATAGAAAAATGACACCCGAGTTAGAAATTCGATTTAATCAAGGTTCATGGATCATCTACCGAGAGAAAAGCTATGTGCTGGCAAGGAGTTAGGGAAGGAAGATGTGCCAATCCCTGCCCTATACATTCAAAGCCCAAATTTCTTGGATTGTTGAAACTGAGGCCAGCACTAGTAGTAAGGCATCTAACAAATTAAAAACTGTTCTTTTAAAATCTTAGGAGCATGTTCTCTTGCTCCATCTCCTGGGAACAGCCAGACAACCTCAATTTGATTAGTACAAAAAGATAAGAGTTTGCCAGGAGGGCAGTAATAAGGTCTTAAATGTTTTTGTGGTGCCAGGCTACATCGGGACTGGTTTTGGACCACCAGATTCTCTGCAGAGTCTAACTGGTCTTTTGGACCACTCTATTGCGGAGAAAAGACTCAAAGGCAAAAGAAGAAACTGACTTAAGGAAAGCCACTGAGAGAAAAATGTGGGATTTTTTGTTTTGTTTTGTTTTTTGTTGTTGTTGTTGTGTTGTTTTTTAATTGACTTCCGTCTGACTACAAGGTTTGGGAAGCCGTTGCAAATATAATGCAAATGATATGTAAATCTCTTGGTGGCCTTCTAAATGGTTGTATATGGGAAGGGCCCTAGGGAAACAGCTAGCAGATAACCAATGACTCAGAAGCAGAGCAAACTATTTTAAGACAACTTTGTCACATGGCCCTTTGCTGCTTTGCTAGCTTAATGCATCCTTTAGCAATTTTTTTTCTTAACTTGAATCAACTTCACCTGCCGTAAATTTTTTTTTAAAAAAATCAAGTTTATCTAAGCATTTCAGGTACTTTGTATGCCTTTATTTTTCCCTTCAAATGTCTTTGTCACCATATCAAGCCAAGTTAAATGTGTCACTTCCTCCCTACATTGTTCCAGTAGATTATGAATGAAAGTGCCTCTCTCATTTCTAGATACTATGATGCTTCGTAGTTTTATTTCTTTTAAATTCCCTCAACGCCACGGGAATCGGCACATTTTTTTTCTAATATCAACATCGTATATTCAAAGGAAATTCAGAAATAAAACGTTGTGCTTGTGCGTGTGTATGTGCGTGTTTGCGTGTGTGCCTGTGTGCGTGTGTGTGTGTGTGTGTGTGAGAGAGAGAGAGAGAGAGAGAGACAGAGAGACAGAGACAGAGAGACAGAGAGAAAGAGACAGAGAGAGAGACAGACAGACAGACTGGCTGACTGACAGACTGAACTACCTTCAAGGAGCCCCTGAAAAAGCTATCCATCCAGAGCTGCCTGGTCACAAATGCTGTGACAACCATAGGGTCATCTTAAGTACTGAATTTGAGTCGGATTTAAAAAACACACATGATCAAGCTGAGAATATTTCTGTCTACACTTAGTTATTTTAAAAGACCATACTCGCATCAGAAACGCATGTATTATGAGTCACACAGTGAATTTAATAGTAAATATTACAGTATACACATCAGACCTACAGCTGGCCAGCTTACTATTGGTTACAGGCACAGGAGTCCAAAAGCAACTTTCCTGCCCATCACTTCCTAAAAGTTTCATTACTTTTTAAGTCTCTAACATTCAAGGGCATTCTTGCTAACACAGCTCAATGGAAAGAAAATAACTCCTTCATTCGCCCCCCCCCCTTTTTAAACACTCAATTTTAAGAGCCACAAGGTCAACCCCTAAAAACTATGGAACAAAGAGGGATCTGGAATGATGCCACAAACTTCACTGCAAAAAAAGAAAAAAGAAAAAACAGGAGTAAGGCACAAGGCCAGGTAATCCAACAAAAGAGGGAGGGAGGGAAAGAGGAGGGAGGAGAGGAGGGAGCAACAGAGACAAAGAGACAGAGACACACAGAGATGAGAGACAGAGACACGCAGAGAAAGAGAAGAGGGAGGAAGTGAGACTGAGAGACAAAGAGACTGAGACAGACAGAGATAGAGAGACAGACAGACACGGGGGGGGGGGGCAGAGACACAGAGAGAGAGGGAGGGAGAGAGAAAGAACATGGGAACAAGCACAGTGCCCAGACAAAGAAGCAACAAAGAGCCAAGGGTGCAGGAGCAGGGGTAGTGCTGAGAGCTTCCAGGAGTCCAGGAAAGCAGGACCCCGCGGGCGCGGGCAAGGGGCGAGCGCCCTCCGGCGGCCAGGGCTGCGTCTTACCTCCTGGGCAAGCTTCTGCTTGAGCACGAGCGCAGCGCACAGGTAGCCAGCGCGGCCCACGAACAGCTCGTCGGAGCCGCACTCCAGGAAGGAGACAGGAGCGCAGACGGCGCACAGAGCCCGGAACTTGCTGAGGGGCTGCACATAGTCGGAGCGGCCCAGGGCGTGGTAGACAAGTGTGGCCACCGCGTACACGCCCGCGCCCCCGAGCAGAAAGGCGGCGCGGGTGTCCGCGTCCGTCTCGCCCCACTCCTCGGCGCGTGAGCACGCGTCGATGAGGCGCTTGGCGGAGCGCAGGTAGCGCTCCCGGGCGGCGGCGAAAAGCGGGCTCTGCGAGACGTGGTAGAGCATGTAGGCCACCCCAGCCACACCGCTGTACAGACCCCCCTGGCAGCTGCTGCCCGCGGCCGTCGCTCCCCGAGCCTCAGCGCCGCCACCCAGCGGGGGCAGCTCCTGAAGGATGCGTTCGATGGTGGAGGTGACCAAGGGCGCCACTGCCTCCTCGCACTGGCCCGCCAGCAGGCTGCCCTGGTAGTCATCGAAGCGGTTGGCGAAGCAGCGCTTGGTGTCCATGCTGTCGCCCGCGGGACCCCAATGTCGAGCTGGGGACCTTTGGAGGGCGCGCCCTGCAGCCAGGACCAGTACCTCCTGCTCTCAGAGGCGCGCTCGCTCAGATGGCTGTGGATGAGGTGGCGGGGGATGGAGCGAGGAGGGTGAGACGGGAGGTGACAAGACGAGGCTGGCAAAAGGAGGGATCGCGGAGCCAGTGGCCAAGTGGGACAACGAGCTGCTGCGAGGCTCCGGAGTGGTCCCAGGCAGCTCTGGGAATGCGTGTCGCACGTCCCCCTCCCAGAGGCCGCGCCCTCGCCAAACCGCCCCCTCCTGCGCCGCCGCAGCTCTATGGCTCTCCAAGGGGCCGAGGTGATCTCTTCAGGCAGGACCCACGCGGGGCCCGCGCCACTCCTCCCGCTCCGCCCTCGGCTCCTCCCCTCCCTGCAGAAGGCCTGGGACTTGCAGGGCACAGATCCGGAATGCTGAGGCTGGCCATTAGCATACACCTGGCAGCAGAGGTGATGACTTCCAGTCCCCTGTGTCCTCAAAATGTTTGCTTTGGTTCAGCCTCAGCAGCACCTGGGAGTGCGATTAAAAGGAAAGTCAAAAAAACAGAAAATGTATCACCGAAAGCATCGCCTCAGACTTAATTGAATAAAAAGTCAGAGTATATACCAAGAGCCCTAGGTTATAAGCATCCACAGTTAAGTTTATGACACCTCTGAACTAGACTAAAGTCCTAGAGAATTGACAACTGGGCGTCATCTTTCAAGCTAGGTCACAGTGGCTTTCTCATTCAGAATGTCTCAGTCCCGAGAGCAGCAGCACTATGTGAGGGGTGGTGTGTAGCATGTTTCATGTTTTCAAAGGAAGAATGAGAAGTACTCGGTGTTTGTCTCCTACTCTGTTATTTTGCTTGGCATGCACAGGAATTAAAAACCCATAGAACCACACTAGATTTTGGAAGGGAGGAGTGGAAACTCCCCTACCTCCGCCTACCTCTGCTCACTTCTTCCCCTGATCCTTCATGGAATTAGAAAGAGTTCAATAAATGTCTTTAGATCATTAGCTAGTTAATACTTAAGCTTAAGTAAGAATTTAACCCATCCTTTGACCAACCCCATGTCCTTAGCTTACTATTAGGGCTTTCTGGGCCCTCCTGTTCAACCTTCAGAGGGATTATTCCCGATCTGCTCTCCTATGCACTTTAAAACATAATCATAGAGTAAGTACACATGTTCCAAGACTGCTCCAAGTTTTAGTTGAGTGGAAAAGACAGAAAACAAAACACAGATGCTATTTTTTTCTATGTTCAGCTCTTTTAAGATAATTCTTCCACAAGTATTGCCCATTGAAGGCTAAAGAGGTACTTGTGTTTTCAGAGAGAGTGAAGACACAGGTGTAAGTTGCTCATAGGAAAGTTTTTGGCACTCGGTACAAAAAAAAAAAACAAAACAAAACAAACAAAAAAACAACTGCTTCCCTTACTTTAAAGATCACTTCTGTTGGAAGCACATTTACCTCAAAAGTGTCAATGGCTGCCATGTTTGAAATAAATCCTAATGATCCATTTTCAATCTGAGGTGTTTAGAGCTCTTTAGAGATTGTTAATGAGATTGCAAGCTCGTGCAACCACTCCAGAAATCAGGCTCGAGGTTCCTCAGAAAATTGGACATAGTGCTACCTGGGGATCCATCCCACATGCAGCCACCAAACCCAGCCGCTATTGCTGATGCCAAGAAGTGCTTGCTGACAGGAGCCTAATATAGCTGTCTCCTGAGAGGCTCTGCCAGAGCCTTACTGATCCAGATAACGATGCTTGCAGTTAACCACTGGAATGAACAAGGGGACCCCAATGGCGGAGTTAGAAAAAAGACTGAAGGATCTGAAAGGGATTTCCATCCCATAGGAAGAATAAAAATATCTCTACCAGACCCTACCAGAGCTCCCAGGGACTTAACTACCAACCAAAGAGTAGACATGGAGGGACCCATGACTCCAGCCACATATGTCTCAGAGGATGGCATTGTCCAGAATCAATAGGAGGCAAAGTCCTTGGTCCTGTGAAGGCTCATTTCCCCAATGTATGGGAATGCCAGGACATTGAGGTAGGAGTGGGTGGGTGGGAGTGGGAGCATCTTCATAGAAGCAGGGGGAAGGAGGAGGGGTATGGGAGTGGAGGGAAAGGGGATAACATTTGAAATGTAGATACATAAAACATCCAAGAAAAATAAAATTAAAAATGAGAGAGAATTCCAGATCAGCAGGAGGCACTAGGTCCCTGTCCTTTTCAGGTGGCAGCTGGTGCTAAATGCTCTCAGTTCATCCTAAGGTTGAAAAGTTACAGGAAGTTTGTATGACTGAGCCTATAGGTCAGAAAAGGAGGGACTCAGGACTGTAGTGGAGTCAGCGCTAAGAGCACTCGCTGTTCCTTTGAAGGCTCCAGGTTCTTTTCCCAGCACCCACATAGTGACCCACAACTGTCTTAGTCCAGGTCCAGAGCACCCAAGACCCTCTTCTGGCCTTTGAGAATACTGGGCACACACACAATATACTTATCTACAGGTAGGCAAACACACACACACACACACACACACACAATAAAATTTTAAAAAGATATATTAAGCAAATAAAAAGGATGCGATCTAGAGCCCAGAAATAATTTAGACAAGGCTTTGCATCTTGAATCCATAGGAAGGAAAATTAGGGAGCGGAAAAATACTAGATAGCCAGAAGACAATACCTCCCTAAAGATCTCAGCCATTGAAGGATTCAGGGGACAGGGAAAAGTTAGTAGTAATAAAAATTTTTTTTTTTACACCAAATGGGTGCACCAGCTACTTTTGCCTGACTTTGCAAGGTCACGAAATAAAAGTCTTCATTTTTGCTGAGTCTCCAGTATGCATGTTAAAAGTAAGAATCATTGTTTCTTACAATTTAGAGGGGACACTCAGGGAGTTTCTGTATTTGTTAAGCTAAGGCCTGGGTCTCTGGAGAGTGGGAGACATATCTTGCCCCACTTTGTGTGTCCTGCTTTGGCAGACCTTGATCTCTCCCAACAGTTTAGATAAGACCAGAGGTACAAAACAAAGGTTTAGGTGACAGAGCATGCGTATTCCCCTGGTTCTAGCTAGAATACAGAGTAGGCATAACCCCATAATTGGCAAACAAAAGAAGTTACTTCGTTTTCTTCCACTTCCATCCCTAATTCTCTCAAGGGTTCCCGGTGGGACCCAATTTCTAACTCTAAGAACCCTTGTCTCCTCTTCTTCTCTTCAAAGATGTTGAGTGCCCTCCTCTGTATTGTAGCTAGAACAACAGTAATAAATGGCTTCTGCTATCTAAAACTGCAATTACAGGATTAGTGTAAGAATTTCTGGCTCTTTGTGTAATTTCTGTTCGGCTTGCCTTTACCGTTTACAAGGAGTTTCTCACTTCTCAAGGTCATCGATATCCCCAAAGGCTCTTGCAAGAGAGCCTAACGCTCAGGCTGTATTAGACCAAAATGGCGAAAATGTAAAAATTAAAGTTGAAAGATAATTTGCCTGAGACTCGAGATGCACAACAAGAAAAATGAAGTATGATTACTCCTCTTCTTCCTCCACTTCCTCCTTTTCTTCTCTGTTTCTTCCTCCTCTGCTTCCTCCTCTTCTTGCTCCTTCTGTAGCCCTAGTTGTCCTGGAAGTTACTAGATAGACCAGACTGGCTTCTGCCTTCATTGCTCTGGGATTAAAGATATGTGCTACCACTCTAGCAAGAGGTTTATTTTTAAGATCCTATAGAGTATTATTTTTTTGCAATATGCCATATATGTAATTTAGATTCAATTATTCTTTAACGAAATGAAATAAACAGTATTAGAGAGAAAAATTTATTTGAAGTGATACAAATATGAGGCTATAATTTTGGTAAAATGGTTAAAGAGAAAAGAGAATTTTCTACATGTATGTATTTTGTATTATCAAAAAATATTTTCTCCTAGGACTGAAAACCAATAGATGAGGACCAAAAACAAGAAAGCTTAAAGACCAGATGGGAGCAGATTCAGAGGCCCACAGCCAGATTCATGCAAAAAGAGAGTCTAAATTGGAGATATACATTAAACCCCTCCCCTTAGAGCTCAGGGGATCCCAAGAGGAGGCAGAAAGTGTCAGAGCCAGCAGAGATGGAGGAAACCAAGAGAATAAGGCTCTCTAATCAATTGAGCAAGGTGCATCTGTGCTCACAGAGACTGAAGCAGCAAGCAGGGGGCCTGCAGGGGGCCTACATGGGTCTATACAAGGTCATCTGTAGTTATATTATAGGATATATATGCTATGTATGCTACTCGCTTAGTATTTTTATAGAAAGTCTGGCTGTTAGAGCAAGTGGGTCTCTGAGTCTCTTGCCGGCGTCTTGAGACTCTTCTCCTGCTGGGCTGCTATGCTCAACTTCGATAGTTTTTGCTTCATCTTATTATATTTTATTTTGTCATATATCCCTTAGAAGTCTGTTTCTAGAGACAGTAAGGTAGTAGATCCAGAAGGGATGGGAGGTTGGGAGAAACTGGGAGGGGTGGGGGGAGTAGGGCAAAGAAAACTATAATCAGGATATATTGTATGAGAAAAGAATCTCTTTTCCAATAGCTGCAAACAAAATTTGAGACAGCCTCTGCTGCACTTGTTAGGGATCCCACATGAAGACCAAGCTGCATATATTTGGTGCAAATGTGGAGGGGGCCTAGGTCCAGCCCCTGCATGCTCCCTGGTTGGTGGTTCAGTCTCTGCGAGCCCCCATAGTCCCAGGTTAGTCGACTCTGGAGGTCTACTTGTGGTGTCCTTGGCCCCTCTGGCTAGCTCAATTCTAACCCCTACTCTTCCACAAGACTGCCTGATCTGCACCTGATGCTTGGCTATGGGTCTCTCCACCTGTTTCCCTTGGCTGCTGGATGAAACCTGTCAGGAGACAGTTACTCTAGGTTCCTGTCTGCAAGCATAGCAGAGTATCATTAGTAGTGTCAGGGATAGGTGCTTGCCATAAGATGGGTCTCAAATTGGGGCAGTCACTGGCTGGCTGTTTCTTCAGTCTCTGCTCTATCTTTAACCCTGCACGTCTTACAAGCAAGATACATTTTGGGATGAAGGTTTGATTGATATATTGATGTCCCCTTCCCTACTCTGGAAGTCCTATGTGGCTACAGGAAGTGACCACTACTGTTTCTATACCCACCCCTCTGGTAGGAATCCAGGCTAGCGTCACCTCCATAGACTCCCAGCATCCTCCGGCATCCCAGGCCTCCAGCTAGTCCCAGAGATACCCCCAACAATTTTTATCTCACCTGATAGCCATCACTGTTCCTATTCTCATCCCCATCCCAGCAAATTCCCTTTCCCCATCCACCTCCGATGACTATTTAGCTTCCCTTCTGAGTGAATTGTGTATCCTCCCTTGGAGCTCCTTACTACCCAGCCTCTATGGGTCTGTGGATTGTAGCATGGCTATTCCGCACTTCATCTCTGATGTCCACTTATAGGTGAATACATACTATATCCTTCTTTCAAGCTCTGGGTTACCTCACTCAGGATGTTATTCTCATGCTCCATCCATTTGCCTGCAAAATTCATGATGTCTTTGTTTTTAATAACTGAGTAGTATTTCACTGTGTAGATGTACAACATTTTCTTTATCCATTCTCCAGTTGAAGAGGTTGTTTCTATCTATAACTAATAAAGCTGCTATGAATACAGTTGAGCAAGTGTCTCTATGGTATAAAGGGGCATCTTTGCATGTATGCCCCAGAGTAGTATAGCTGGGTCTTGAAGTAAAATTATTTCCAGCTTCCTGAAAAAAACCACCAAATTGATTTCCAAAGTGAATGTACAGAATAGGAATCTCAAATTTCAAGAACAACAAAGGAACGATAATTAAGGACAAGGACATGAGATAGACCTTAAAAAGTAGAAACCAGGTGCGGGAGATGGAATACTTGTGTAGGATGGGTTACATTGGTGGTACTTGTGCTCAATGACAGTGATTTTTATGCTTGTGTAGCAGAATGTCCCAAGGCTTAAGTAGTAATATTCTTTCCCCTTGTATGGTACACAGACGCAACTAGCATACAGTTTATGCTGATCGTGTTTCAGGATATGAAGTCCTTAAAAATGAGACTTGTCAGAGTCTGTCCGTTTGGTAGCTGGCCCACTTGAATTCCTCTGTTCTCCATAAGGAGGATAAATTACTCTTTGTGCCTCTTGGGACATCAGGATAGATCCTCTCACCCACTGAGGGATCATGGAGCCTGAACTTATGTCCTGGATGTCTCCAGTATTACATGTGCAAATAGAAATTATTCTGCCCTCAATGTCTACCAGAATGATGTGTTATTCTCAGAAGATGTTGCACCTTTGCTCCCAATAGTATAGTTCCTGAAATCACAGTTCCCAAGGTCTCTCATAGAGTACCCTAGCGGAAAATTCAGAAAGTATTGATCCATTTATAGACTGACTTAAAGAGTAGTTTAGAAAACAGAAAGGATTGGTAGTTTTGGTCCTAAATTCCTTTGTAATTAAAACAGGAGAATTAACTGCAGTGGGGTATTGCATTATATCCATGTGTAAGAAAGCTAACTCCAAAACTCCTTGAACTGTCAACAAGCCAATGCCCACAACACATCAACGTGAGCTAATGCTTTTTGATACTAGATCAGATGACTGACTGGTCCTTTAATAAAGTCAAAGGATGTCAAAGGAGTCAAAGGATGCTAGAGCAATTTTAAAAGTTCAAATAAACCCAGAAATATGATCAAGAAGAGTAAGAACAAAATGGAAGAAATTTAAAAAAATAAATCATTATGACCCAATTTCAATATGGATGTATTTATAGCTCTTCAGAAAATCACAGATTAAACAGGGTATACAGTAGGCCTCATGTCTTCCCTAGCTGGGACCTGATACTTGCCTGTCTAAGTGCTCTCAGTTCATCTTAGGGTTGAAACATTAGAAGAAATCGCCTACATAACCAATCACATGTATCAGAAAAGGAGGGAATCTTAAATGTACATTAGCTTCGTATACTGAAAATGATGAGGTGGGGGCAATGCTAGACACTGCTGTTCTTGCCTGAAGAACTTAGCTGCTGATGAATTCAGCGACACAGAAATGCATTTCTGGATATAAAAAATATACTGTTTGGGGCCAAAATGCTGTGCTAGCCATGTTGGTCTGTTCTCGATGCTGATGCCTGACTTTGCAAGGTCAAACATGATGTGCTTTGCTTTGGCTACTGTGAGTCTGTAGTATACTTATTTGAAGTGGGCTCATTGATTCTCACAACCATAAGTTTGAAGAATAAATAGCTTGTCCTCCAACCTCCCATCTTGATGGATCCAATTTGAGAAAGGACCTCAGCTCGCCAAGATCATTTCCAGGACTGATGCATCCACACAGGGAAAGAGTAGCCTCTATCTTCCTATAATAAACTGGATTTTTAAAATAATAGTAGTAGTAGCAGCAGCAGCAGTAGTGGTAGTAGTAGCAATAGTAGTAGTAGTAGTAGTAGTAGTAGTAGTAGTAGTAGCAATAATAATAATAATAATAATAGTAATATAAAGGTAAGTTCACCTTTAAACAGAGATCTTAATAACTTAAAGAAACTAAAATATTTGCTATAATCTCGAAGCTTCCTTCCTTATCTTCCTTATGGAGACACTAAAATACAAGGCTTAACAGGGGGAAATGGAGCCCTATGCCTCCACACCCCAACCTTTAATGATTCTAGAGCCATTTCTGTGAATTCTGATTCTGGCTGTACTTCCACACTCCAGACACACAAGCCACAAAGAAAAGACCTGCGATAAAAGACTTCAAATTAGAGCTGTAAACATGCTGTCAAGAGAAAAAGCTGCTTCTGTGCTACCTTCCACTTGCAATCCTGCAGCTTCAGTGTGGTATAACGATCTCGCACTGGGAAGAATCGTGATCAGATTCACTCAGCCAGAGGTGGAATGGCTCTTTCTTGGGAAGACTGAGGAAACTGGTCGCTGGCTCATATGTCCTTGTCCTCCAGCAAGTCCATCAAACATGTTTAGATGGCAAGATTTCCAAGGATTTCATCTCAGTGCTGACGAACTCTTCTGTCTTGCCTCATTGGCGAGGAATGACGTAAGAAAATATAAACTTTGTGGAACCTCCAGAGTCCAGTGAATAAAGGCCGGAGTTTGAAGGTGGAGTTTCCTAAAGAGCTCTTTTGAACATTGATCCTCACAAATAAATCCCTGGCCATAAGGAAGATAAGAACAGATGATTTGGGAGAAGCAAGAAGTTGGCAATGTCCAGAAGCCTGCTTGAGCCCCCTAGTCTACAAACTGCTTCGGGAAAGGCTGATGCACAGTCACATGGCAAAATACAAGCGCCAAATACCCTCATAGGTAGAGCAAGTTCTTTAATCCACCCAAAGTCCCACTTCTGGCTGTCATTTAATTTGCAGGTAGTGTTACTTATTTTAATACCATTACTCCGTAAGAATGTAATCTTCCTGAAGGCAAGGGAGTTATTTACTGATATGCACAAAAACATCTAGAACAGTCTTAAAGTAGTATCTGATAACAGGATCTGATTAAATTTTTTCAAATGAATGCACTAAAGTAAGAATGTCATTATTAAAGTGCCCTGAAGTACAAGAAGTAATGTGGAAACATTGTAATACCGTTAACTTGATTTACTTAAATGCTTATGTCAGTCTTGAATCCCTTTGTTCTTGTAAAGGTGAGAAAGTCAACATTTTATAATTTCTGCCTCTTTTTTGTCAGTTTCTCCCCAAAATCTGGTGACCCCTATACTGTACTTTGATTCAGTGACTTTACAAATTCTATTTTACTAAATAACCCTGTGTGACAGATATACTTTCCAAATATGGTCACAGTATGTCCTATACTATATCCTCCCCACCCGGCAACAGTGTACATGACTTCGGCATTCCTCTCTCTAAGAAATAGGCATGTGCCACATCCCCTTGAATTTGGATAGGCTTGCGGCTCTCAATCAATAGACTGCAATGGGAATGTCATAACATGATATCCAAGGCAAAGTGACAAAAGGTGAGTCAGCTTCTGAATCACATGCCAGACCATTCACATTTGGAGACTCAAGTGCTTTTGTGAAAGGCTGACTACCTTGAAGTTTCCATATTGCGGGAAAGCCCAGACAGCTGATAACATCAACTGGCAGGCATATCAATGAGCCTCTTTGGAGATCCAGTCCAGTGAACTTACTGAAATTCCAAACAAGCATCACTCTCCCAAGCCCATCTAGAATTACCCAGCCACAAAACTATGAGCAAAATAAATTAAGGATTAAGGTACTCCTTTTCAGGGTAATTTGTTATTCAACAAAGATTAAATATTCTGCTAGCTTCCTATCATTCAATGATTTGTTAATTTTTATTGTATGTGCATTGGTGTTGTGCTTGCATGTATGTTTGTGTAAGAGTGGTAAATCACTTGGAGCCAGATTACAGACAGCTGTGAACTGCCATGTGAGTGCTGGGAATTGAACCTCGGTCCTATTAGTGAACATCCAGTGCTCTCTAACAAGTGAGCCATTTCTCCAGCTCCAGAGAAGTCCCTTCTTATCAACAGCATCTACTTAACAGGGAAGAAAAGTAGACAGGAAAATAATTATCTCAGAGGAATCTAGAAGAAATAGAAGCATGGAGATATTCAGAAAATTATGCCTGAAAAATTCCTTTCTTTTAGAAGTAGGGATTACTCAACAAAAAAGTGTGTAGCCTGTATAAAATCTTACCATGGCCATTTCTTTTACTCTCATCTGCAAGATTTGCCCTGATAGTCACAGAATTTCCAGCAGCATTTGCTGACACAGAACTCCCAGCACATGGTTTTTGCAATTTTGCTGAACTGCTCAGTTCTAGTTCTTCCTCTGTTTTTCCTTATTATGTAAATTGTTTAAAACTATGGGTAGGAAGCAGTATCTGTGCTTTTACCAAGAAAATCACATAAAATTATGCACAAATTTGCAAGAAAAAGAGTATTAAAATAAAACGTTCTTTGTGGAATCCACTGATATCTTAGGACAAATGTAAAAAACATAAGTAAATTTGTGTCTCATAAACCTAGACACTTTATGTTATGGGTACATATGTCATCTTAAAAACAACTTTCAAAAATATATCCAACTTTCTCTGCAAGGATTCATCTTCAAAATGGTTAAAGTAACTGAATTGTACTATATCCAGTCTTTACACCCTGTCCTGTGTGAAAATTCATCCTTGACTTATTAGCTTAACATAATTTGTTAGATTAGCAGTTTAAATGAACATGATTGGTTAGATTAAAATAACTGGACACTTAGTGTTTCTTTTCCATTCTCAGCCTTTCTCTTGCTTCAGAGAAGCACCATAACCATAAAGCTAGTTGGGGAGGAAAGGATTTCTTTGGCTTACACGTTGTAGTTCATCATTGGAGGAAATCAGAAGAGGAACTCAAGCTCGGCAGGAACCTGAAGGCAGAAACTTATGCAGAGGCCATGAAGGGTGCTGCTTACTGGCTTGCTTCCCATGACTTGCTCAACCTGCTTTCTTACAGCACTCAGGACTACCACCCCAGGGGTGTCCCCAAACACAATGGACGGGGTCCTCCCCCTTTAGTCACTAATTAAGAAAATGCCCTACAGCTGGGTCTCAAGGACAAGTTTCCTCAATTGAGGCTCCTTCCTTTCTGATGACTCTAGCTTGTGTCAAGTTGATACACAAAACCAGCCAATATACACACTTCCATTTCTTCTCAAAACAGCAGCCATCATATGTTGGATTCTACCCCTCAAAAGAAAGGCCATAGTCCATAGGACTGCCTACGTGGTTCTTAGGTCTTCTAAAACATCTCTCCTATTTCTATTATGCCCCCATCTCGCTCCTTCAGCTCCTACCATCTTGTATACCTTAATGTTTCTCAAATATACTAGCTCAGAAAATTAATTTGGACTGTTTCCATAACAGTTTCCTATTCTTTGAGTAAAGGATGGTGCATGGCTTGACTCTCGTGAAACACTGCCCAACTTATTACTTTTTCAAATATTATCACTTATCAATTTTTTTTACTTATTTTCTCTCTCACCTGTATCCTGCCACTAGACTGAAATCTCAGCAGGATTCTTTTCTGTGTTGATTTCTGTTGTAGTCTGAGTATTCAATGTGCAATTCATGGTCAATGTCTACTTATGGATCTCTGTGACTCTGTTTAAAATTCGTGTACTGGTTCATTTTTTTTGTCAACTTGACACAAACTGGTATTATTCAGGAGGAAGCTTCAGTTGAGAAAACTGTTTCCATAAGAATGACCCATGTGTAAGTCTCTGGAGCATCTTTGTACGCTTAGATTATTCTTCTCTTTTCTTTAAGATTTATTTATTTTATGTATATGAGTACACTGTAGCTGTCTTCAGACACACCAGAAGAGGGCATCGGATCCCATTACAGATGGTTGTGAGCCACCATGTGGTTGCTGGGATTTGAACTCAGGACCTGTGGAAGAGCAGTCAGTGCTCTTAACCGCTGAGCCATCTCTCCAGCCCCAGCTTAGATTTTTCAAAACCTACTTTAATATGGCTTCTTAAAGGTTTTATCCTCCCTTCTAGCCTATCAGCCACCAGAGGAGGTCTGCTCTGGTTTCTGCCTACAGGTCCAGTTCTGCCTTGAGATCCTGCCTTAAATTCCCCTGGTGATGGACTGTATGTAGCCTGTAAGCCAAATAATCCCTTTCTTTCTCACGTTACTTTTGGTCATAGCATCTTATGATAGCAAAAAAAGCAAAGTAAGAAAATGCTTAAATCATTTTTTGTTATTTGTGTGTGTGGCCACATACAGGCCACAGTGTGAGTGCAAAGATCACAGGATGACTGTGGAGTGTCACTTCTTACTTCCATCCTTAGGTAGATTCTGGGTCACTGGGCTTGCATAGCAAACGCTTTTATCCACTGAACCATCTCCCTGATCCCTCCCAATGTTAAAATATCCTACCCACCGATGGCTGGCCCTTTTTACCTACTTTCTTGACCAATGACTTACTTGTAAATCTCTGCCTTGGACAGTCATAAAATTGTATAATTTAAACAGATATTTTTTCTTTTTTGTTGTTTTTTTCTCTATGTCCAGTATTATCAACTTTAACCTTTTTTGTTAACCATTATGTACTATTCATAGTCACCTTATATTATTAAAGCCAGGCACAACCAGCAAACAACTGACACCACATTATCTGGAAAAGAACAGCAGTGTTTCATTGGTCATATTGGTCAGCAATGATCTGTACCTTTACTTATTAGATATAAGAAGAATATGTCAATTATATTATACCATAGGATACTATGATGTATGCAACTGGACTGCACTCTGATTAAACATAGATGCATGTTTTACCAGGGCTAAAAGCTCTCTTTTAAAGTGATGAATCTAAATACGATATGCTAAATTGGCAAGTGGGGTTGGGGACTGTTCCTTAGTTACAGTAATATTTTAAACTGAAAACTACAAAAGCTTTCTACAAATGAGTATTTCTTAGGTTTATTCCAGCAGTTAGAATTCTAAAAGGAAAGTAACAGTTAAGAATTCCTATAGTGTGCACCTGCTTGGAGAAAGTAGACTGCTGGGGGTTGCTGGGGGGATGATTTTAAAGGATAAGTTTTGTCCCCTGGTTACTTTCTTTCTGTCATCTCTTTCTTATTTTGGCCATGTTGAAGTGACTAACCTCAGTATAACCTCCCTGCAATCATGCTCTCCTTTATCACAGCCAAGAAACAGCAGAGTGAGTTAACCACAGACTGATGTCTCTGAAACTGTGAGCCAAAAACAAATGTCTTGCTATAAGGTTGTCCGTCAGGTATTTTGTTACACCAGCAAAAAGTCTGACTAAAATGTATTTTCCCAATGTAATAGATCTTGATTTTCTGATTAAATATACATATTTGCTGAAAACTTTAAAAATATTTGTGTGTGGTTCAACAGCTGTTAATAACATAATAGTGATACTATGTATTAACAATATGGCAAGACAATGTTTCTATTTGGTATCTTTGAAGCCCATGGTTATGAGTAAAAGGATAATTTTATTTTTTGTATATCCCATTCTTAGGAATTTTCATTAATATAAGAAGTGAATTAAAAGAGCAAATATTCCTTAATAGCTGTTATTAAGTATGATTATTAAACCCCTATGCAAACATTTTCTCATGTCTTCTCAATATGAGATGATTGCTCAGAATGTCTTGACCAGAATGCCTACCAAATGAAGACTGATATTTGTAAGGAATGTGAGTCTCAATCCATAATCTAAAATAAAGAACAGTCCATTATCAGAAAATCAAGCTGAACTGATGGCATTAGGTTGGCAAGGATTAACAGAGTCATGGAGCTGGAAAGATCCAAGAAATTATCACCTTAGGCCTTTTCTTCAAGAGTAAAAAACTTGCAACCATGACAATCATCCAGCATGAAATAATCAGTGACTATAACGAGGCAAGTCATACGATTTTACATATGTGATTTTGAAGATTACTTTTCTGAAAAATCAGAAACCATTTTTGAAAGGAGATTTGTGAGGTGGGAAGTAAAATCGCAAGTGAAAAAATTTGGATGTCTTTCTTAGGCCCTCTATTGCTGTGATAAAATACCATAGCCAGAAAGCAACTTCAGGAAAAATGTGCTTATTCAGGTTTACAACTCTCATGTGACACTCTATCCCTGTGGGAAGTCAGGCAGGATCTCAAGGCAGGAGCTGAACAAATCATGGAGGGGTTCAGCCTACTGGCTGAGTTCCCCTGGCTTGCTCAGCTTGCTTTTTTATAGAACCCACAACCATCAGCCCAGGCATGACACCACCCACCATGCTGGACACACTTCCCCACTGACCACTAAGAAAATGCTAGATTCCTGCTTCTCAGATAATTCTAGCATGTTAACAAAACCTTTCAAGTTAACAAAAACCTTCAACCAGGACACTGGATTAGGATAATAATAGAAAGAATGGAGAGATTTGTAAAGTATCAAAAGAAATAAGTAAGGAACTATACAGAATGTGGTGACCAAATGGGGGAGTAAGGGAAAAGAATGAAGGCTTAATTCTTCTTTCCACTCTGAGCAAGTGGGTCAATGGAGGTAATGCCCACCAAGCAAAGCAACATACGAAGCAGGAGAGGAATGGAGGACAGTCAGAAGAACAGTGGTAATTCAATTTTCAAACCTGAAAACTACATTATTATGGTAGAGAAATAAATTGCACATATTATTATACATATATGTAGAACACATATAATCATCAAGGGACTATCATTTAACTGCAAGAAGAAAGCAAACTAAAAGTAAAGCAACACAGAGAAAAGCAGATTAAGTCCATAAAAACCACTTGAAATCACTGGGAGGACCGAGTCAGCCAGGCTGACTCCATGACAGGCTGCAAACGTGCAGTTTGGGAGACTAAGCCTAGTTTTGTTTCCAAGAAAGTTCCCAAACGAGTCAATTCTAGGAAAAAACCACCCCTTACAGGCAGCCATCCAGGAAGCTCCCTTACCACCTAGCCTGAGCCCAGCTCAGGAGCAGCCCATCAGGAGCTGTAGAAGCTGCCCCACCACCTAGCTTGAGCCAAGTATGCAAATCCGCCAGAGCTTTAACCAATCACAGACACCCATACCCTTGAAGATAGAGCCAGTCAATCAAGTGAAAGAAAGGCACTAGTCATTAATTCCCACCCTAACAGGATTTAAGTTGACCATGCAAAGTCCACACCTTGGTCGTCTTCCATCCCAATGGATGGTATTCCTCTGCAGAATAAAAAGCTCTTTGCTGCGACATACTATTTAAGTCTGGGGTATCATCATTCGTGGATCATGGACCCTTATAATATTATGTGTGTGCACATGTATTTAATTATAGAATCCCAATAAATATGTTAGAAGAAAAAAACAAAAGCTCAGGGTACACTGGTGTTGATGGAGACGAGCTTTGGAAATGAAGCACTACATGGTGAGCAGTTCAGAATGAAGAAGATTGGCCGAACCAGTTTCTAGTCTAGTTCCTTTTCCCAATGGTGCCACCATATGTTTCCTCAAGAAACACCATCCCTCATTCCCAAAACATATGATGTAACAGTAGCTAAAACAGTCATGTGTATTAAAGGGTCGGTGTGTGTGTGTGTGTGTGTGTGTGTGTGTGTGTGTGTGTGTGTGTGTGTGAGAGAGAGAGAGAGAGAGAGAGAAGCCTGCCCAACCAGAAACAATTATGAGCTTCATTATCTAGAATCATTAGGAACTCTGTATTGCTAACGTAAGAGACTTAACCTGTAGCCACTGCAAGTCTTCATATGACTGCAAGAAGAAAGTATGCTTAAGGATAAACCCGCACAAACGTGAAAAGAAATATAATACAAGTACACCCTGCTCTTGCTAGAGTGCCCATACCTGGGCTTACTTAAAGGTCTTGTCCCTCATAGAGCCCTGTAAATGATTCTTTTGCTCATATATGTATCTGACGCAAAAGAAAGAGGTCCGGATATTTGCAGGGTTTGACTTTTGCTTTCTTCTTATTTTTGAATCAAGGTCTTGCTATGTTGTCCTGTTTGGACCTGGAAACTTTTACATAGACCAGGTTGGGCTCACAGTCCAGAGATCTGCTTTCTTCTGCCTCGAACTGTTAGTGCATGCTACAATACCTAGCATTTTTCTTTTTTTTTAAAGATATAATTAATCAATTAATTTGTGTGTGTGCACCTGCACATATGTTTGCAGATACATGCATCTGTGCAAACGGAGGTAAAAAAAAAGTGTGTCATAGTCCTCAGAGTTAGAGGGGCTGATGTTTGTGAGATGTAAAGCTCATTACATGTGTGGAGGGATATGAACTTCAGTTTGCATGATTGCCCAGCAAGTTCCCGTAACTGTTGAGCCGTATCTCCAGCCCACAGGTTCTGTTTAATTGAGGTAGGTCACTGTGCTTTTTTGGAGAAACTAGATAGCTGCAGAAGAGAGAGAGAGAGAGAGAGAGAGAGAGAGAGAGAGAGAGAGAGAGAGAGAGAGAGAGAGAGAATGAGTATGCTACCAAAGTGAAATTTGAAAGAATGACAGAGAATAGACTATTCCTAAATTCTTGAACAGTGAATGAATGGAAGTATTAAAATACAGCCTGATAGCACATTCCTGCTTCACCAAACCTAGCTCTATGACCTTGAAAATGCTTCTATTTCCTAAGATTTAGTTCTTTCATTTGTAAATGGACAATTAAAACAGATTCTTTCTCATAGGATGGCCTAACATCTACAAAGGCTTAAACTTTTTATGTGGCTCTGCATAGATGTTAAGCATTGGCCTCCAAACCTTCTTGTTCTGTGTGCACTTGCTTCAATAAATGGATTACTGTTGCCCATTTATCAACCGATTTAATCTTCCTAAATCACTTCATCAGAGAAAGGAGTCATAGAGATTGGGCATTTTGTTTTATTTATTCTTCCTCAATGATTCTTAAACCAAGTGTTTCCCACTCACAAGCCTAAAGTGTGTGTGTGTGTGTGTGTGTGTGTGTGTGTGTGTGTGTGTGTAGAGGTGTGTGTGCACATGAGAGAGAGAGAGAGAGAGAGAGAGAGAGAGAGAGAGAGAGAGAGAGACTCATCTAATGTGAAAGGAGAAACCATGCTGATAATAAAGATTCAAGATGAGAAATTTCCTTGTTGTGCATGAGACAGAATAAAATTAATCTTTTTGCAAGGCTATCTCGCTCTGCAGTGGGGAAGCTAAAAGTGTGTGACAGAAAGCCATGTGTGTGGGCAGCTCTGTAAAGACAGATTGAAGAGTGCACGAGTGAATGAACATTCTTGCTCCGTTCTTTCCAGTCCTTTAAATATCAGGGGAGAATTCAATCATTTCCACTTACTTTACTAATATCTCATAATTAAAAAACAGTCCTGAAAATGTCTTTGGATCTCTGTAAATTGAAGTCCTTCTTGAAAACGAGAGAGAGAGAGAGAGAGAGAGAGAGAGAGAGAGAGAGAGAGAGAGAGAGAGAGAGAGAATACAATCCAGGCTTTATATTTCTTAAATAATTATATTTTCTCCTTCAACAAAAATACTCCAGAAAAATCATTAATATTAATCCAGTCTTAAGATACAGTCCAATGCCTCATATTTAGTAAAAATTCACAACCACAAGAACTAATATATATTGTAAACCACAAAATATCTTAGAATATAAATATATTATATAAATATAAATAATATGAATATATATAAAGCATAATTTAGCTCCCTATTTTTGTCAAGAATAGAGAATTTTGACTTATATCTTGCATGAGGTAATTAAATCAGAATTCAGAAATGGTGGATAACCAGATTCAGATGAACTGTGCAGGTAATTGAATGCCAGTAGTCTATGGAAAGGCCTTTAATACATTCGGCCTTCTAAACAACGTAGTGATAACATAATGACTTTTTTGATGCCAGATAAATTTCTTGGAAACTTGGATATGTTTATCTTATCTCATTTACCCAATCGCTCAATGTAAATAAGATCAGACCATTTATTTACTACAAGATAATTCTAGTTTCTGCTGTGGACTCGTATGCAGCCCAAAGGAAGATATACAATTTGAGGTAGACTAATGAATCAACACCTGGATCTCTCATTTGTCCTTTTTCGCAAAATAAAAGAGAAAAAAACATGGTTTTGCTATGGGTAAATAAATAAATTAATAAATAATAGTAGGGTTTGCTTTCCTAAGAATCGTATTTTATATACTCTCATAATAAAAATATCATTTAGTTCCCCATTTTGGTCAAGAATATGATTTGAAAATTTTCCCTTGCAAAACATTTGAAGAAGAAAACGTTGAATATTGGATTTATATATTTGAGATTTGTAAAGTTTTAAGGACTTTGTGGTTTTATCTACTATACAAAGAAAGCTTCTCTTTTTAACCATTAGGATAAGGTTTTGCTGCATAATGTGGGGAGCGGGTGTGGAGAGAGAAGAAAAGAAAAAAGAAAGATTCTTGCTTGCATGCTGTAAGGTTCCTGAATAAACTGCTTTGAGAAGAACGCTGTGTTGTCGCTCTTTTCTGCGGGTCGGAGACAGAAGCAACAGCATAAAAAAGTAAAAATTCCAGCCAGGTGTAGTGCCCCTGACTTTAATCCCAGTACTCAGGAGGCAGAGACAGATGGATCTCTGTGAGTTCCAGGACAGTCAGGAATACAGAGTGAAACCCTGCCTCAGATATAAATAAATTAAATAAATAAATAAATCCTCAAAACTTCACAAGCATAATATTATTTTATTTTGCTCTGTTTTAAAGAAGCCCCAAGTCACAGAATACATTTATCAGATTGGTAGGGTCACCCGTTATTATATGGAGACACAGATTCAGATACATATTGATCTGTGAGACATCTTGAAATTAGTGATATATTAACTTTATGACCTACAAACTTGAATCCAACCTCATTAAAAGCCTATGGAGATTTTATGGTACCCTCACTGCATAGTCTCTCTGTCCAGTACAATGCAGTGCTATTGGGAGAAAATTTCTCTTAGTCCTGTCAGGGTCCAGCCTCAACACAGGTTCAGAATTCTCAACTGGAAGCAAGGATATCTGGAAGGCGCATAATAAATAAAAACAGACTACTTTTCTGGTACAAATGGACAGGAAAATTTTCAAGGCTTAAAGTTACTCTCTTCTCTCTGTCTCTGTTTCTCTGTTTCTCTGTTTCTCTGTTTCTCTGTTTCTCTGTTTCTCTCTCTCTCTCTCTCTCTCTCTCTCTCTCTCTCTCTCAACTTGAGGCTGCACATTGCATACTCTGCTTTTCTCCTGTGACCATTTTTATTGGATATTTTATGTATTCACATTTGGAATGTTATCCCCTTTCCCTTATCTCCCATACCCATCCCTCTGCTTCTATGAGGATGCTCCCACGTCAACCCATTGCACTCCCACCTCAACACCCTGGCATTCCCCTACACTTAGGAAAAGAGCCTTCAGAGGACCAAGGGCTTCTCCTCCCACTGATGCCCAACAAGACCATCCTCGGCTACATATGCGCCTGGAGCCATGGGTCCCTCCAAGTGTACTCCTTGGTTGATGGATTACTCCCTGGGAGCTCTTAGGGGTCTTGTTGGTTGATACTGTTGTTCTTCCTATGAATTGCAAACCCCTTCAGCTCTTACAGTCCTTTCTCTAACTCCTCTATTGGGGTCCCCATGCTCAGTCTGATGGTTAGCTGCAAGCATCCCCATCTGTGTCAGTGAGGCTTAAAGTTGCTCTCCTTTCTCTGTCTCTGTTTCTCTGTTTCTCTCCCTCTGTCTCTGTCTCTGTTTCTCTCCCTCTGTCTCTGTCTCTGTCTCTCTCTGTGTGTCTCTGTCTCTGTCTGTGTGTCTGTCTCTTAGGAGACAACCATATCAAGCTCCCATCAGCAAGTACTTCTTGGCAAGAGCAATAGTGTCTGAGTTTGGTGGCTGCATATGGGATGGATCCCCAGGTGGGGCAGTCTCTGGGTGACCTTTCCTTCAGTCTCTGTTCTACTCTCTGTTCCTGTATTTCCTTTAGACAGGAGCAATTCTGGGTCAAAATTTTGAGAAGGGTGGGTAGACCCATTCCCCAACAGGGGGCCCTGCCTAACCTATGGATATGGTCTCTACAGGTTCTCCTTCCCCTTTGTGGGGAGTTTCAGCTGATCTCATCCCTGTTTGGTCTGGGAGCCCCTTGCTTTTTGCTTTTCTTTTCTTGAACTCCCACACTCCTACACACCTCTGTGCACTTCCCTTTCACATACACACTCTTCACACACACCTCACACACATCTCACACACACCACATGCACTCTCCTTTCACTCACACACTCTCTCCACACACACCTCACATTCTCTCTTCGCTCGCTCTTCACATGCCCCTCTCATGCTTTCTCATTCTTCCCACGTCCACCTCACGTGCTCTCCACTCGCTCTTCATTTGCTCTCTTGCCTTCCTCTTGCCCCAGTCTTTTATTGATACTCCAAAAGCAGGTAGAAAAAAGACATTGTATAATCATTGCCAAATCGAATTCAAAAGAATAACCATATCACACAAAGAATCAAGAATTACAATTGTTCCCCCAAAGTTTCAAGCTTCCCCTATTTCTAGGCCTGTAGCCAAAATAATGATAATTGCAAACTTATCATTATTTGAACTTTAATTTTTAACTTATTACACTTTGGAGCTTGGAGCTCTAAGGGTCAACTTCTTGCTTTTTCCTGTGAAGCTCTAATGATAAATGACATGGGCAAAACTTCAGGCAGTGGCCAGAAAGAGTCACGTTAACTCTTAACTCAGCAGCTCCGTTAGCTTTCTGCTTCTGTATATTGCACACAATGATTCTCCTAAGAATTCCAGTGTTTTGACTTAGTTTTACTATATATAATTTTATGGATTCTATACTTCCTTATCCAGGAACCACTCTCGAATGTTGTGCAAAACCTACTTCAAAACTTTAATAACTTTTTTGTTTCTTGGGGTTGGCTCTATTTCATTGTCTAATAATTTCTTCAAACGTTCTTTGCAAGTCAAGCATTAATCTGGAACTATGGTTGTGCAGTTATTACATTGTTTCCGAGATGAGAACACACAACATATACCTGGACCATTAGGGCTGTGCTGTGCTGTGCCCCTATGCCTCAATTTCCAATTGTTTAAGAATCATTACATCAAGGAACATCTAGTTTCACAGAATTCACCACAGCAGAAGAAAGAAGTAGGAAAGTCAGATATAATAGAATAATTATGCACACCAAGGCCAACTGAAAGGCAGTCACACACAAATGAACTCTATACAGCCGTTGTCCAGGGCTAAGGTTAGGAGAAATGGGAGCAACCTTTTCTTTTTACAAAGAGCTGGCTTTTGAAATGTCTCCGCCTCAGCCTACTGCTGGCAGTCCCTGTCATGGTATGCTGGCCCCAGCATAGTTGCATGCTTATCCCTATAGATAGAAAGAAATGGCTGAACTGTAAACACAAAGTTTCGACTTTCTATGGCTTTAACTGAGGACACGTGCTTGTTCTTGACTACCAAGAACACTGATAGAAGTCATCACGATCTGGAGAATTGCTGTTCACCCTTAAGAACAAAAACGAGCAAACTATTATGCTGTTGCCATATAGGACTCACAGAACAACACTCAGAAGCGGCCTTTCCCTTCAAGGGGAAAAGAAGAATATCGTGATACAACTGAGCTTGTACCAAGCTCGACTTGGGAGCGGACAGGACCCGGCAATATTTAGATTCTTTGAGCTTCTGAAGACAAAAGGCTTAGAAGACATACTGCACACCTTAAAATGAACTGTAATATAGCACAAAGAGAATCTGAGATTATTACATCCTGCCAGCAGCAAACTGGCAAATCCTTTACTTAGGTGCTTACACGTGTACATCTAGAGAAGACATATTCATACACACAAAGATTTGAAGCCTCTAGAATCTTTTGGCCATGATGATTGGCTAAGATTTTAATCCTTGTAGCCCCGTTCATAATGACTGAGAGAGATGACTGTACTGTTCAAAACATAAATAATAACACAGAATCGTCAAAATCTTATATGTACAGATGAGGGGTAGAAGGGTTGAGAAAAGGAGTTTTACAAAATGCTGAAACCTGAATCTAAAGAAAATAGAAGTATATGAACTATGAAAAGGTTATACCTGACATAAAAATAATCTATGAGTTCATAAAATTAGCAATATTAAATATATATAAATATATTTATACATTAAAGAACCAAAGAAAGATTTTATAGCCAAAATATGAAATATATAAATTAATTAACTAAAGAAGTTTGTCAGCAGATTTAATCAAGTAGAACAAAGAATTTCTGAACTTGAAGATGAATGCATCTCTTCTGAAATGGTCTCATAAGAACAAAATGAAAAGAGAATGAAAATGAGTGAACAGAACCTAAATGTACATATAACTATGGCTCTCTATTCCTCCTCCTC